>NW_008704902.1:4121189-4163689 GCF_000326865.2 Helobdella robusta
TCTAGTGGCATGTTTAAAAAGCATAAATTGCCGTCTTCGTCATAATATTCTTTTCTTAATTCGTCATCAATCGTTATGCCAATTTTGCGGTAACCATTAATCGGTTTTATTGTCATAATTGTATTTTTTATCACTCGCTTTGAGCATAAAACTTTATGTTCAGCCAAATCTTTATAATCATCGGGCAAATTATACCACGCTAATTTATTTTCTGACAAAGCCGTCAATTCGAAATTATCGTTTCTTTTTATAATATAAAAAAATAACTTATCTGAAGACATCTTCTCTTTCTTTCTTTCTTTCTCTTCTTTTTTTTTGGAATATAACTTGTAATTGATTTGTAAGATTGTTTCTAAATAAAACCTGATTTATTAATCTGTAAAACAGTTTATTCAAACAAATTAAATGTCATATAATCAAATAATATAAAATAATACAGAGATATAAATTAAAGAAAACATACCTGTAAAACAGTAATCAATTACAGGCTTATTCATACGAAACTCATAAATCAAATAAATTATAAAATATGTCAATCACGTGGTGCAGCACATTTATCGCAGCACATTTATCGAAGCACATTTATCGAAACCCAAACAAAGATCAAACATATAACAAAGATATTGAATATCATAGATATGAAATAAATACATAAATGTGGTTACATTTACATACATATATACTATAATTATACATAAACACAATATATAAATATATAATTATATATATGTATAACAATGCATATGTAAAGACCACTTATAACAATGTATGTGAGCCATATTTCTTATAAAGACGGTGGTCAGGTTGAATGCTAACATTCCCAGTGCTCGAAGCAATGTATGTATGTACGTTACGTTTTTGGAGGCATAAGTAATTGAGTTTGGAACAATTTGATTATGTGACTGTTGCTAATTGATTACTCTAAGGATAATTTTGTCAATGAAAACCTGAACTTTTAAATTTGAAAAAATTGAAAATAATATTAAAGATATGAATAAAATTTGGTTTTTGAACATGAATATCGAGTAATCATTTGAATGGAATCAGCAAAACTCGATAAAACGAGAAGCAGGTTGCTAATGTTGAAGTGATGGATACAGTCGCATGATTGCAATCTTCCCAACTCCAGCACAAATTCAACATGTTCTCTTACTTGGGGTTAGTTATTTTAACATTAACATTACCTATCATTAGTTGTAACTGTTGATATTATTCTTTCAAAATTTACATTTCAATTTAATAGCAAAATTTGTTTAGACGCAAAAATTAATTCTAGTAAAACTTTTTAGCAATTAAGAATTCATATTATTCAGACAGAAAAACAAACAAAATTAAATTTTGCGAAGGAAAATTTTTCAGTTGACGTGCTTATTGTGTGTTTCAAGGAGTAAAAATAAAATCAATTATAATTTTTGTGGCGTCCATTCTTTTATTTTCCATTAATTTGGAAACAATTTATATAATTTATTTGAAATAAAATCAATTATAATTTTTGTGGCGTCCATTCTTTTATTTTCCATTAATTTGGAAACAATTTATATAATTTATTTGAAACCCACTGCTGCAACTATCTGGAATACATAATTTAGAAGACAAATTTGATCGATAAATAAAAAAAATTATATTGGTATTGCAGTTTAAAATCTTAAAATTCATGTAAATGACAACTGACCATAAATCTATGAAAAAAAAAATTTTAAATAAAAAAAATAATGATAACCGTGAACAGAAAAATGTTTTCCAGCTGATTGTTTTTTTAAATTGTTTTTATTGTTAATAATAATGATATGCATTAATTATGAATTTAATTAATTAAATAAATAATTGCATTTTTTTTTCAAAAATAATAATGAAACATCTTGCAAATCCTAGAAGTAGGTGTTATGAATTTTAATTATTCTACCTCACCTTACACGACGGCGAAGGTAATTACAAAGCCGCCTCTAAACAACCAATCAACCAACCAACCAATCAACCAATCAACCAATCAACATGAAATGAAAATATTGCCGAAAAAAAAATTTAATAGGAAATATCCTCCACAAATAACACCAAAACAACAATCAACCTCTTCTACCCAGTTAAGCTAACAAAAGTTCCCAGACAAAATAGCGCAACATAGCGTCGTTGGTAAAATTTTGCAGAAATGAATTTTTTGTATAAATAAATTTGCAAAACATAGATCTCAACAAATTCATTAGATATAAGCTAGTTTTTCGAAATAAATTTAAAAAAATACAGGAAAAAAACAAAGTTTAATTAAGTGATAAACGTTACTATTTTATTAAACCAATTAAAACTGTAAATTACAAAGTCAAAAACTATATGCAATGCGACGTAAAAATTCCATTCCTGATATGGTGTAATAAGTTGGAAATATTCATCCAGTTTGAGATATTTGGATTTGCTGGCAGCTTTTTTTCGTTCTCCTCCATTGTGCTGAACCATTTTGTCTTCGGTAAACTTATGTTCTTTGCGGAAGTGATCAATAAGCTTGCAAACATTCGGGTGGTGACAATCAACGGGATGCATGATGCCATCCCTCAACTGAGTTATTTGTTCGTACCAGGTTCTCCTGCACCGATCGCGAACATTCCTAAATGTCACTGGAAATCGTGCTGTCACTTGGCGGTTTTGTTTTTCACGACCACTATAATTATCTTCCCAGTATTCGCACACTTTTTCTAGAACACCTGAGTAAGTTTCACTTAGTACTTCAAATGCAGTGATGACTTGATGCAGTAGTGGAACAAATGAAAGAGCTAGCAGCTTTTTTTTACAAATAATTGTGGTTTTCATGTTTTCAATATGTAGTTTATGTAGTAGTGAGATTTTCTTCTTGCACTTCACTTTACCCCCGAGGCCTTGTTCAAGGTGGAATAAATAACTAAATAGTTTGCAGGTTGGAAATACGGTGTTTTTTGCTTTCTGACCAGCCTTTTCAGAATTCATTATAACATATCCATAATATTAAATACATTAAGTTTATGGTTTTTGACTAGCCGTTTTTACAATTTTGTTCCAAAGTTTAAAATATAATAGTTTACAACAACTATTCTAATGGTTTCAACTATAAAATTGACATTTAATAAGTTATGATTTCTAAATTTATTTTTCACCATTTTGTTATTCGCCATTTTGTCGGCGCTATTTTGACGGGTCACCGTTAACAACAATTACGTTAACAACAATTACATTAACTGGATTAATAACAGCAACAAACAACATTAGCAAACACGCAACACCCCTACATAACTGCCAGCATTCACTTAACAACAACAGCAAAATATTTTTTCTGACTTGCACTGGATTGATCGTCCCCTCAAATTCAGCGCTGAATTACTCCATACTTATCAATGTGACAACCGACCATTCATTCGCAAACATTCTGAACAGATTCTAGTTGCTTTGAATTCAAACTGGCAAAGAAAATTATTATTTTTTTTTATAGTTTGTTTTTGCTATTGTTTTATCTTTATTCTAACGAAATAAAAAATACATTATATAAAATGCACTCTGGTAAATAATATTCTTTCAATAAATTACAAAAAAATCAATTCGACATTTTTTCAAGCAGGTGTAGAAATAATTTAACGGTCCCTAAGGCCGTAATGGGGAAAAATGTAATGACAAAATTTAAAACCAAATATTAATAACGTAATGGGAGGCCGTTATTATTATTTTTATGATTTGTTTCACCAACAAACTAATGAAAAAATGAATAAAAACCCAGAGATTATAGAGGGGACATGTGTTTGTAATTTGAATAGGCTTATGTGCCTATTTGTTTGATCGAACTGCTTGTGAATTATTGGGGTTTGCATTGTTGTTGATGCTCTCCTGGCACTAACATGACGTCACCGTGACGTCAACATGGCATTAACTTAACTTACTCGCCGCATTTTGATGTCAAACAATGTAGAATATTGATGGCCAGTAGGTGTTGGTTAATAAAATAAACATTGATGGTTCTTGCACATGTCTCGATTACACAGGCATTATTGCTTTTAAATGAAAACCCCAAAAACTGGCGTTCACAATTCGATCCATAAATTTGTTTTTTTATTGAATTGCTTGCTTGTGCGTTTGTATTTTTTTTTTGGTTTTTTTCATGGGAAGCATGGCACATCTGCAACAACTCTTAAGTGAAGGAAATTGATTTTTATTCAACAAAAATTTTTATTTTATTGAATTTTTTTAACTACTTTTAATCTTTAAAACTTTTGATTTAGAGAACGTTTTTGAAGTGACTTGCGCCTAAACTACAAGCCTTTCAACGTCAGCTTAGCAAAGTCTATTCATTCTATAATTATTATTTACAACATAACCCTCACGGCAAAAAAGATGATTGACATTTATTGAAGAACAACATGTCGCATACATTCGAGATAATAATAATATAACCCATTCACTGCTGACAACATTACGGGCGTATCAATTCATTATTTTCATTAACAGGTGAACATTCAGTTTTATCCACCGGCAATGCTTTCCCCACTCGTAACCTTCCATACTTAACTGAAATGTTACTTTAATTTACCTATCACACTGTAAGATATGGTAGGAAATATGCAACAGATCATTAAGTTTAGTATCGATAAGTATCGTTATGTATCGATAAGTATCGATAGTATCGTTAAGTATCGTTAATATCGTTATAGTTAGTATCGTTAGTATCGTTAAGTATCTTTAGTATCGATAAGTAAGTTAGCATCGTTAGTGTCGTTAAGTATCGTTACAAAACAGTTTACGTCTGTTCACGTTGACTGAATGGCCAGTTTTATTCATTCCATTGGATCGAACATGTCAGATCCAAATGGCCATATTGATACATTCGTCATCAGTGTTGGATATGTTATCAAGTTATTTTTGTTTATTAGCGATGTTTTTTTATTTGGTTTCGTTTTTGGTTTCGTTATTTAAATTTTCTTTACTCTATGCCATACATATTTATTTAATGACAGTTTTTGAAATTGTTAAAAAAATACAACGTCATAATGACTTTTATCTTTCTGACCAGCATCATCAGCCAAATCTCTTATCATCATCAACAACATCATCATCCTCAACATTATTGTTGCGGTCTTGATGATAAAATTTTGATTATTAATATCATCGCCATTATTGTTATCATCATCATCATCAACCTCAACGTCAACATCATCATCACCATCATCATCATAAAAATCATCATCATTATCATTATCATCATCATAAAAACCATCATCATCATAAAAATCATCATCATTATCATCATCATAAAAATCATCATCATTATCATTATCATCATCATAAAAACCATCATCATCATAAAAATCATCATCATTATCATCATCATAAAACTCATCATCATTATCATCATCATAAAAATCATCATCATTATCATTATCATCATCATAAAAACCATCATCATCCTCATCATCCTCCTCATCATCGTCGTCGTCGTGGTCGTCATCACTACCATCACCGTTCTCATTATCATCATCGTCATCATCAAGCAACAAATTATTGATGATATTTCTGAAATTCTTAATAACCTGGTTATGATAAGATTAAGAGAGATATATATTTATAATAATTTTCTTGTTCCCACTCTTGTTAAATCTAATCTATTCCTATTATAGGTTAACTTCTCCCATTATTATTATTATTATTACTCTTATTATAGACTAACCCCCCATTCTTATTATTACTCTTATTAAATTGTACTTAACTCTTACTATTTTTATTTTTATCATTACTCTGTCTCTTCGCCATTTTGAGCGTCTGTTGTTGTTTCTCGTCGGGACTGTCGTTTTTTTAATGGCAACTCTAAATTTTGTTTTATCTCAGTTGAAATAATTTGACTTCAAGAAGCTTTTCGTTATTATTATTATTATTATTATTATTATTGTTCTTTTCATTATTATTATTATTGTTTTTTCTTTTTCTTCTTATTATTATTTTGTCTTTTTATTGTTATTTTATTGTTATTATTATTCTTATTATCGTCGTTACTTCGTGCAGGATGAAGTCTTCTGCTGCAGAACTTTTTTGTCCCTTTCATGTTAATCCGCCATTTTCATTATTCTCTTTCCTCTAATTTTTTTCTGACTTTCGAGATATTTAACAAATATTTTCTATAAAATGATTATAAGCTTATCCATGATGAGAATAAATTTTAGTCAAGATTTTTATTCATGCATGCTAACAACAGTGCGAACATTTGTGTTGCGATAAAGCGACGCTGCTTCAGAGGTGCCCAGAACTTTCGTACGCGTTTAAAAAATTTTCTAATATTTTTTAAATAACAAAGAAGTTTTTAACATTTTTACATTTTATAAAAAACCGCAAGCAGCAAGGTAGGATGGAATACAACACTAAAAAATTTCGTTTAAGATGCGCAAAGTGATCCGGTGTTTTCTGACAAGATAGGAAGTATTTTATATATCAATAGTTAAGAAGGGGTTTTTGTCGATGGGATTTAAAAAAACAAACCCGCAAGTTTGAAAATAATGTTAGTAAAAACTTTAAAAACCAGTCCAGCGTTAGAAAGGAAGTGGAAAAACTGGAACGAGGGTGTTTGTTGAGGATGTCTGGATGAGTCTGGCAGTTTTTCTTGAAAGGTCATTTTAAAACTTGCATCATATGGCAGTGAAAGCATCAGCACAACGAGCAATTTGGCCTACCAAGCAGTTTAGAGTTGGTTCGAGCACCACGTTCAAACATTCAGTTCTCGTGTTACCCTACCAAAATCTTCATTGGTTCAAACACCAGCCCGTCAGCGCTACATCATTCATCCGCCAACCACCGGCTGAACGTTCATCGCTTCTTCAATGCTTGCTCAAAAACATTTACTTTCGATTCTTTTTTAACTTGAAATTTTTCTCTCATAAAATGAATGTGAAATATTTCTTTTCATATTTGAATCATTCCCTCTTAAATATGAAATATTTTCTTCTATACATAAAATAATTTTTTATACTTGAGATATTTTTTTACCACCATTTTCGACAACTTTCGTCTTAACTCAACTTTTCAAGAATCATTTAAAAGAAGGATCTCATTCCTGTAGAATCATTTAGAAAATAATCATGTGTTGAAAGCACTTTTGACGCCATGCCTGAAGCGTTATACAAGTTTTTAAATAACAGAATAATTGTTTGTGACTTTGTTATTGTTAATATCATTAACGTTATTGTTACATTATGAAATATTGTTGCCACCATGTTACAACTCTCTCATTCCGTTCGATTATTTTATTCTTGATGGCATTTTTGAAGGTGTCGTATTTGTTCGAGACGTTCAATTGTTCTCTCTATTAAGCATTAAATTTGTTTATTTCTATGAGTTTCAGGTTGTACAATTTGATACCAAATGAATTAAGTAGTCTGTTAATCGTCACAAAACCAATGCAACTTTCATCAAAGATGAACATTTGACGTGTTTAATATACAGAATGTTGTCTGCAAATTCAAAAATCTGGCACTTGGGCTTACCGAGACGAATTTATTTTTGATTAAAACCTAAATTATGATTGATAAAAACATCAGTAAAAACTGAAAAATATCTCAATCACAGCCATCACCAGAGCGTTAAACCAGTTAATGCAAGCGCGCACACACATACAAACACACACTCATTCACAAATTCTCACACGAACATAAAAAACATACACATTTTAACACACACACATTCAAACACACAAACACACACACACATACTTTTAATTCAGCTTGAGTGTTGAGTCCATTGTCTGGCATATCATCTGCAGACACACGTTTCAATTGTTTGCCGTGAAATATTTTTTGCTAGAAAATTACTTTTCATATTTTAATTTTTCATTAATTTTTATTAATTCCAACAAAAATTATGTCATTTTTTAATCTAAGTAGTCAGCAATTAATTTTAAAACTTTATATATAGATAAAGCTAAAATTATCATTTTATACCATGTCGAAACTCATATTTCTCTTTTTTGAACTGTTTTTATTTTGTTTGAAAATGCCAAACAACTAACTTTCCAACTTACTTGAAGATATCTTTTTTGAGTTTTTCAGAGCTTGACATTTGCTTTGACATTAATAAGACGTCGAGCATTTCAATCAGGCGGGAAGTTGAAAGCGTTAACGAGCAAAAATGATGACATTACAACACGAGAACAACGTCACAAAATAACAACATCATCACGTGATAACAACAACAACAGCATGACGTCATCAAACAACTCGACAACCACAAAAAACTCACAATCTTACAACGTCAGCCATACATCATCATCGTGACATTAACAATTTGAGTCATTGCAACGTGTAACAACGTGATACTAACTCACATATTTATATATAACCTTACGACAAAATAAAAAACATTACAATATAATGACAACAACAATATCGCAAGAACATTACAACAACGAAAACAACAATAACAACAACTAAAACAACAACAACAATAGCAACAACAGCACAAAAACAACATTACAAACAACTCAATAAAACAGAACATTACATCATCCTCCGTGTACTCCTTCCTTGGCGGATATTTACTATTTAGTTTTAATTGTTGGTTATTTATTGCGTCATGTATGCAGTCGTTATCGGAGCGAATAAGTTGTGTACGTGTGTGTGTGTGTGTGTGCGTGTGTGTGTTTGATGATGTTCATGAAAATAATTTTGTTGTTGATGTCTTTGTTGATGGTATTGATGTTAGTAATGGTACATTTTGTCAACGAGTTTTTGCGTTATTCATGTGCAAAGATAACGCAAACATGTTAAATCATTCGAAATTTCATAAACTTGAAAACCTTTTTAAACAAAATTACATTTAGAAAATACAGAAAACTATTTGGAATAAAACGAACAGTTAGGTGAAATGAGGTTGTCTGGGCAGACATCGGCAGATTTTACATTTGTTTGATTATTTCAATTACTTTTACGTGTTTTCATCTTCAAGTTCTCTCTGGGATTTTAATATTTTTTCTTCACCTCCTGTCTCTCCAATGCCAGATCAAGTATATAACATCTCAGCTTGACGAAAGTATGTTGGGTGTGTGTATGTGTGTATGTTTGTGTGTTTGTGTGTGTGTGAGTGAGTGAGTGTAAGTGAACGATTGAATGAATGAGTAAACAAATGAAAAAATGAATAAATTGATGAACGGATGAACGAACGAATGAATGTATGAACTTCCTTTACCTACTTGGGGGAGCCATTTTAGATGTCATGCACGGTGTAGCAAGCTATGACGTCATCACCATCAACCCTCAGGTAGTCAGTGTAAAAACTTAAAGACTGAATAGTTAATATATGTAAGCCACAAAAGTGTTCTCAATATTTTTTGTCGTTGTATCATTTTTATTCTGCCTCATACAATATGTTGCAAAACTTAACAACAGGCGATATTTTGAAAGGCATATGTGTGCATTGGAGATGTCATCTGCATGGCATGTACGCACAATATAATTCAACAGTTCAAAAAGCTTTGTAGTGACAATGCAGTTGAAATAATTAAAGATCTTTTTATAACTCATAATCACGCACTCGGGAGCTGGAAACAGCCTTTAAATTAAATTACATTCGAGCGTTGAATGATTTTCAAAATGGAAATGTGGCAGTGAAGGAGGAACGTCCCATTGAAGACTGCTGTCTGCCGGGTGTGTGTGTGTGTTTTCTATTTATGGGTGTTCATGTGGGTTCTTCTGTGTGTTATGTGTCCATAAGTGTTTATATGTGTTTCATGCGTTTGGCTCACGTGTGTGAGTTCGTACGTGCGTGTTGGTCATTTCATTTTGCTAATTCAGCAATAATTGTTATGTATGTATATGTATATATTGTGTGTTAATTGTCACTAGCTGCGGAATGTTGTTTGCAATTTCAATGATCGCCCAGAGTTATGAGTCGTCTTTGTGGTTGGTGCATTAGTGGTTGGTGCATTAGTGGTTGTTGCGTTAATGGTTGGTGCATTATTGGTTAGTAGCATTAAAGCAATAAAGTTTACTTAGAAGAACTCTGACTCAGAAAATAATAAAGTTTCATTATTTCCTATTTTAAGTAACTTGCGTGTTACAATTACGTTGTGGCAGTCTGGCTGTAATGGCGTGTAAACAAATTAATAACCAGCTGAATCAACGGTGGGACGTGGATGACAGAAAAAAAAATTTATTGCGAAAGATGACAAACAACATTCCTCTTTCATTTCATATCATACTTTTTAATTTGGGATCATGTCAGTAATGAAGCTTATGCTACGTTGAGTGAATTGTATGTAACTGTGTGCCCTGATATAAATGAATTATTTCAAAGAAAATTTTATTCGAATATTAAAAATTTTTAACCAAGCTGATCAACGAAACAAATTTGAAGCTTAAATGTTTTTACAATATTGACTTCATGTTTCATTACATTACATTCGATGTTCATCGTAAATAACATTATAATATATACTAACGTCATGAATTCCTTATTCAACTTGAAGTAAGAAATTTAATTAATGTAAGGAAATATTGCAAATAGAACTATTTATAAATATTTTTTACTATCAACAATTTCTAAATGATTTTTTAGAAATAGAATAACAATTTTACAAACGGTAGAGAATACTTGATGATAATACAAATAATTTATATTTTGTTGAATATAAAGATATATTATATAAATATATTGAGAGTTAGTGATGTAAAATTGTAGACAAGATGTGAAGTTGACGTAGGAAGCTAAACCCCAGCGGCTATAAACACGTTCTGCATCCTTTCACAGCCTCACACGTTCTGCTGCTGCTGGCGAGTGAAGGCTTCAACGCTCGCCACCAGCAGAAATTGTGACTTGATAATGTATAATAAAACATTTCATATTAATTCAGTTCTAAACAAGAGATTTTTATTATTATTATTTTCAAGTTTCAAATTCGCAAAAAAAATTGTACTTGGAATTTGGAAACATGAAGTAAACTAATTAACTTTGAACAAAAAATTGATAAAAAGTATTTTATCAAACAGTCTCAATGTTGATTTGTTTCGGTTTTTGCAAAACAACCAAAATAATCATTTAAACCCGTCATAATTTATTTATAATTTATTTCTTTCCTTATTAGTTTTAAAATCATCATA
The DNA here is from genome assembly GCF_000326865.2 of Helobdella robusta. Classification (NCBI taxonomy): domain Eukaryota; kingdom Metazoa; phylum Annelida; class Clitellata; order Rhynchobdellida; family Glossiphoniidae; genus Helobdella; species Helobdella robusta. The sequence continues at coordinate 4,132,274 of NW_008704902.1, forward strand.
GTTAATTAATGTGCTTATACCAAAGCAGAATTTAATACAGCAGTATTAACTCATTAATTTGACAGCATGCAGTAAGTTCCATTTATTTTCGTCCTCTGACTTTTCATTTTTTTGGTGGTTTTATGATTTTTATAACCCATCTATTCACAAATTCTGCAATAAATATCCAAGTGCTCAATAATTAAAATAAATAATCATTCGTCTAAAATTTCACTTGACACACTGTTCCAATTTCACCATTGGCAGCAGTCCAACAAATGATGAAATAAAATTTAAAAAAAAAATCTTTTGTTGATATGAACAGTAGGCACTATTCCCACATCCAGTTTTAACAACTGAATAAAATTTTTCTATAACTTACGTCTACTTTAAAAATAAACCAAAATTTTTGTTTTTCACACTGGCGGACCCAAAACTTTGCGATGTGTGGTTGATGAACTTTTTGTAAATTTGTAAACAGCTCATCTAAAAATTTTCCTTTATTATAAAAAATTATGAATGCGTGATTGAAATCAATTTAAACTGCACAAATAATAATTTTACTAGCATGTTGATATTGGCTGTGAGCATTAAATAATAGTGGAAACATAAGTTCATAAATTAGTAAGCCTTTTTTTTGCTATTAAAAAATAGAAAAGTACTTTACTTTTTTGTAATTGAATGATGATGCAATTAAAATCTAACAAAAAAAAGGTTTTACCTTATATCAATGACATCAAATGACATAATGGATACAGAATATCTACATTTAAACAATATTAAAGGTGGGTGGCACTTGAGTCTGCAGATGCTTCGTGTAATGCAGACATTTTCACCAACCATTCTTTCATCACTCATCTACAGTGCGTGATGTCAGGTGTTGTATGTCTAGTGTTGTATGTGTTGTATGTCAGGTGTTGTACGACGTACAACACGTTTCTACGTTATACAATCAACAGTGTTTCATTTTTATTCATCAGTTTGTTGTTGGATTAATTAATTTGTGCTTTCCTTTGTTCACCAGCTTTCATTGCTTTAAAACGAGTTTTTAACTGAATTTAATCGTTTTTATGCTGTCTACAACATAGTTGCTGTTGATAAGCTGTTTTTATCATTGCTGTCTAACTGTCTGCATTTTTATTAGCTTGCTGGTTGAAAATTTGAAGCATAATTATTATTTGCTATAAAATAAATAATATAATAATAATAAAATGTTGCAAAGTAAAATGTAATTATTGTTTAAAAAACGAGCAAATTATGAAAGAAATTGTTGAAAAGTCAGGTGGGTGGCATGGATGAAAGATCTCATCTGGCAGCCTGAGTTTTCATTGGAAATGATTGCATGGTTAATTCAAAAGCAGACAGAACAAAAAATTAAAAAAATTTAATTTGAAACACTTTTGCACCTTAAAAAACAACAAACAAGAAGAAGAAGAAGAAGAAACACATGTGAGATGAAATTCCTCGCATGCGTCAAGCATGTTGCAAACTTACAAGATTGAAGAGTTCACATACATTTCATTGCACGGTTGGTACTAAGTTGTACCAAGCCGGGCGGGCAGGTTCGTTCATCATGTCAGAATTATTTATGTCTAATTCGTGTCCAGCTTTTTGTAATGCTGGATTATTGAAATGAGATTTTTAATGGGTCTAATGATTTTAAATGCATGCGGTGTATTTATGCAGATAAGGTTTATTGAAAGGCTCCGTAATATTGTAATAACCATATGGCGGGAAGCTAAGATAAATAGGTTTTTTTTAAATAGCACCAACGAAATAAGAAAGATAATTGAAACTTAAAACAATCCAAACAACAACAATAGCAACAAACCACCAACACGAGACATCAACAAAAATATTAATAATTTTTTATTTTTTTGTAAACATTGAAGTAATGAAAATAATGATTCTGTAATGTAAATTAATCAAAACAGGTAAGAAAAATTTAATAGTGTAATTATGAAAATTCGTTCATCATCACCGCAACTGTTGCATTGTTTTATAGTTTGCTATAAATATAAAACTATAAGATCGTTTGCCATATGTTCAGAGCAGATAATTATTCTGCCAGTAGAGATGTCCCGTGTTGTCTTTTGAGATGTAATGGAACCATTAATTTATTTAATTAGTTAGATAATGTAAACATCGTTTGTTGTGTTCTTTTGAATAGAAACAAAGAAATACTAGTAGCATATTTGTCCGTGGACTGAAAGAAATTATAATTCTATGGATCAGATGCTTATGACCACTCTCTTCTATTACATTTCAAGATGATAATGACGTAAATATTCATGTAGTGCCAACTGCGTGTACCAAATTTTGTACTGACGACACTCAAGCAGGTGTTGCTCTTTATAATACAGTTGTCAAGAAAAAAATGTCGGTACTGTATTATAAAGCACATGAAACTGAGTCACTGGACTCAAACCTTTTAATTTATCTTTCAGTTTGATTCAACGTGCATATGAATGCTATCAGATTGAAACTAACATCAATCTAAACCGTAGTTTTACAAGTTAACTTTACAATTAGTGTATAACACGACAGTTATTATAACAACAACCGCGTATTTAAAAAAATTTTACTGAACCAATTGAACTTGAAATTGTCAGAAACTTTGGAACCTGAAACAATTTTTGAGTTTCGATGCAAACATACAATACAAAAAGCTCTCATCAACTAATGAAATTCGGTAATATTTTACAAATTATTACGTTCTGTTTTATTGTTATTACAAATTCATCATCTACACGTTTGTTACTGACTTTGTAAAATCAAAAAAGTTTGAACAAAGAAAAAACACAAATGTATAAATTATTTATTCACTTTTGAGAATGGATGTCTTTCTGAGACAACAATGCCGATGGTGCTATCTGCCATGAGAGGCACCAGCCAGCCTCAGTAACATTTTTTGAGTGAGGGCTTCATTTTTCTACTCTCCACATAAATATTAAAACACATACAACATCAGACAGAGTATCAATACACAAACAGCATCATATGCATACATATTAATACATACACTCACCCATCCTACACACATACATAACAATAAATGCATCCATCATCTCGTACACCTTACAATACACCACGCACACATCATATCATATGCACAACACTCAAAACAGTTTTTGAGCTGCAGACGTGGAATTCGAAGCAGGCTAGCGCGTAATAGCAATTACGCAGACCTGGCGTTCCTATTATTTGAGCTTACTTTCAACCAATTGAATTTATGCAAATAATAAATGGACAGTGATGGAATGATTTGGAATCCCCAGAAGTGGAGTCATGTCCAATGAAAGCGAGTGTAGATGTGCCGACCTCTGCAATGGATGGCTTGTTTGAACGCGAAATAAATATTTGTCAGTAGAGTTAACTATAAATCGCTTTCGTGTTTTTGAGCGAGGTTATTTTTTGTTATCTCCGCAACTACTAACGATGTTTCTGCATCTTCTTCTACTAAACACAAGATGAGTGCAAACGTTAGCAAAACATTTTAAGTTTTCGGTGCGCAAACAAACAGGAAAACGTAAAGTGCAATTTTTTAAGCACGCATTATTAGAATAACTAATCGAACTTTAATCAAAATGAACTAGTTCACAAACCACATCAACTAAATCCATTAACAAATAAGATGAATGACTTGCTATACTATGAACAGTGTTTTGCACCGCGAATAGCGTCTGAAAAACCGATAAACCTCGCATAAAAAACAGATGATTGTTATTTCAAGAAGATATGAACGAAATGATGGAATGCACTGTAAACATAATAAACAGCATTATATAATGGTATTAAAGACGATAGATGAGGCAGACATGAGCAGGCACGTGCAGATTTTACATCTAATAAAAACAACCTTCCCAACTTCCCGACACTGATCAATAATTCTTTAAATGTTATGCAGTTTGAAAATCAAAAAGTTTTTTTTAATACAAAATTTTCAGAAAATTTGATTTTAATTTATTTATTTATCACCTAAAATTGTCAACAATTTCATTCTGCAATCTATGTTGCTCATCATTTACATTTTTATAAAACTTTTAGCTTAACAAAACAAGTGTTTCAATTAATTCAATCAAATTTTGCATTGTAGTTTTTATTTGTTTTATCGTATCAGCATTTGGACATCCATATAAAATTAGAATTAGCAGACAACAAACACACATCTTCGTCACACGCTACAAAATCCTGACTGTCCAACGGAGCACGGAGACACACAAACTTAAGGAAGAGGAGAGTGAGATAAATTGAGAAGGAGCGGACAGGAGATGATGTACGAAGAGTGCACGTGTACATGAACCGACCATTAAGACAGACAGGCCAGGGCAATAACTTCAAATTAAACATTCATGAGAACAACGATTAAATATTTGCCGGGTCATCATTCAAGCCTTCTCATTTTGCAAATTTTTAAACTGCAATAAATATTCTTTGAAATAAATTTCAGGTTTCATTTTGAATCTTTAAACAGAAAAACTATAAAAAATGAATTAATGATAATTGTTAATTTTTTATAAAAATCAAAAAATACTTCATCAAAATTACAAAAATAATCTTTGTAATTACGACTCTTACTAACAAAAAGTTAAAAAATAATGGCACATTTAACTATTTTATAACAATTGTAGGTTCAAACAACAACCAAACAAGCTTCAAGTTAAAAACTGCTTCGAACAATCAAGAAATTTTTTTTTCGGAAAGTATTAACTGATGGGTTTTAGAAAGCTACGTACGCATTTATGATGTTTGGTAACTATAAATGACTTTAAAATGTTTGCAATTAAAATCGACAAGTCTGTCTCTGATAAAAAGGACTTTGTTCGAATCATCTGCAATATTTCATCTGCATTGTTTTATTTGCGATATTTATTAAACCGCATTTTCAATATGGTGTCAAACTTTTAAAACTTAATAATTACTCCACAACAATTTCTCTTTAAACAATTCTACATTTGCTGAACAATATTTTATATACTAAATATTCAAACATTATAAAAAAAACATAAAAAAAGTAGAAAAAAGCTAATTCATAATTAGACTGAATGGTGATGGAGACTCGATGAACTCAATTGAACTCATTTTATTTCGTCAGGCGTATACGGGGGTGTCGGCCGCGCTTTCTCAGTCTCGTTCATGTTATGAAGGGTTTCATCTCAAGGAGACCAGGATCAGTTCGAAGCTACGAACGGACTTCCTTGACTAAAAATACACATTTATTTTCAAAGAAAGCAGCTTCGATTGATGATGTATATATTTTTTGTAATACATATGTACAAATTGAAAAAAATGTTTAATAAAATTTTTTAATACATTTTTCTAATTTAAATTATTTAAACGGTTAATATATCCAACAAATGTATTTCTGGCAAAACTGTCTTGTTTACTTACTCTATACAAACGACATTAATGAAGTTAAACATGACGTGTTCTCAAAACATTTAGGTCAAACAACTTCTATTTTTAAGAAATGCGTGACACTTGAGAGACTCTCTCAAAAGTGAGGCCACTCAATAATGTAACCTTCGTCAAATGTTCTCCAACCATTGTTTTGAGTTGTAGTTTTTATTTGCTTTTTACAGCAGGCATTTGAACATTCTTATGAAGTTATTGTTTGCGAGATGTTCCATCCGGTTTGTTTTGAAATCAGCAGGCTTACAACTAACATTGTTTTTTTAAACTAACATTTATTTACAACCAAAAACATTTGTTATTGATTTCATAATTCATTCAGTAACATACAAAAATAATTCATACAAAAATGAAAAAAGTTCCATACATTAGAGTCAAAAAAATTGTCTCTAAAACCGTCTACATAAGCAGCGTGGTCTCCGCATAACAATCCGCAAACAAACTTTGCAGCAGTAAATGAAGACATGTTCAAAAATATTTCTACATCGGACTACAGGACGGGCGGTGGGCAGGCACGTACATCTAATCATGCGTGTGCTGTGCATGAACCAAGCGTTATATATAACTAACGATGAAAAGTACAAATTGAAGTGTTAATCTCTGAGGACTGCCAGCCGGATAGAAATGGGCTTCAAACGGTCATTGCCCCGTGCAATACAGTGCAGGCAGAATATGCACTCTATGCACATTCTACAGTTGTACATACTTATTTATGAACAACTATGCGTACACAACACACACACAAACACACACACACACACAATATGATGTTCATATGTAGGTCTTTCGACATTCATCTTTTACTTTTCACATTTGTCTTTTTTTTATTTTATCACACAATATTTTATTTTTTAAACTTACTAAACTGCTGACAATATATATTAAATAACTCTGTAATTTTCAATTAATTCATCATATTTTATAATTATTTTACGTTATTGTTTGTTTTTCTTGTATTTTATTATAACAAACAATTGCAAGTCATAAATTTTTATTTATTTTTCATTACATGTGAAAATTATAAGCCAACTAAGACTGTTATCTCATTCGGTCAAAAATATGGCCACTCTCGTCCATTCCATCTTTCGTTAATTAATAAATTGATTTGGAAATAACTCCACATTGGATTGAAAAGCTTGAAACATAATAAAAAAATTTTTGAAAAACTGTACAACTATTTAATCTATATTAAAATTATTAAAAAATATTAACAAAAATAAATTATATTGAATGGTGTAAATTCATTGTAGTCCCCCAATAAAAGTTACTCCTACACTTTCAAAGTTGATTTATTGTGAATCACAAAGGGTGGAGTCATTTTTAAATATGGATTATCATAACAATTGTAACGGATGCCTTCCGTACTAACGCAAACAAACGCTTGTACATTATTCACGTATGTTGTTTACCTGTACGTAGGTATACATGGCTGTGTACGCGTAAGTACGTATGTAAATTGCGTATCTACCATCTACCAATGGAGCATTCTTCCTGAATGATGTCGCTTGCATTTATGGTATGGTCTACATGCATGAAATAAAACACGCAAGCATAATAAACTATGGGGAACCACGCACTAATTATGCGTCTACACCGCCCACACCTGAAAAAAAATACTACACACACACACACATACACACACACGCACACACACACACAAATACACAAATACACACACAAACACGATACTACTACAGATGCACCACAACACATCACATACGGCACAATCCAACTACATTCATCACACTCTGAACAATATCCACCTACGTAGTTTTTATCCAAATCTTTCATATGTACTTATATATATATATATATATATACTTATAAATATATATATATATATATATATATATATATATATAATAACTAAACTTGAATGTTGATATAACAAGTATGTGAACATATGTATGAAACGCACGTAGCGCAGAGCTGGCAAGGAACGAGCGTATATATATGACAATAGTGAGTGAAACAATTTATCGATTTAAAACCGAAGGTTTGTAGGTAGGTAGGTGAGATGGATAGGTGTCTGTAGTTTTCCATAATTGTTGAGACATTTTTTGTGCAATGCTAATTTCCTGATAAAATTTTTGAAATTTTTTTATAATAAAAAAATCATAAAAATCTTTAAGCAAAAATTTTCCTCAAGATAATATTCGTAATAAAATAAAACTCGTATTATTTTGCTATTTTTAATTTTTTTTTAAATTTTCACAAAGATTATTTGCTGGATGCCTGCTTTTGTTTTCACGGACGCATAGACAGCAGCAGTACTGCATAATCAATATAGCGAAACACCTGTGCATGTACCCATTCCAATATTTTGTAGTTGTTTCTCTTTCTTGTCGAGCGTTCTTACAACTTACTGTCGCCAGGAAAACTTCCATTTACACAAAATTTTAAGATTCTTATTTCAATGAGACTTCACGTTTGGAAAATTTTCAATGTTTAAACTTTGATATTTCAAGTTCATAGTAAATGAGGTTGAAACAGGACTGGTTTTCTAAACTCTACCCATTCCAATCCTAAACTGCCAGACATTTTTTTGACAAACGCAACTTTGTATTTCTTGTATTCTGTGTTGTAACAAGTAGCTTAATATTATTGAACATACATCATCAGCTACGTAGAAAGAAACATTCCGTATCATTTAAGATTTCTAATACTGCTCCAAGCAAAATAAGTTCCTGAGTTAAAGTGGTAATACCTAATTGAAACATAAAAAATAATATAACCCATTTTCACTTATTCAAGTATGAAATGTAGATACATATATCCACCAATACGTGTATAATCCCCAGAAGACCCACCCTGACTCGGCAGCCTACCTAGTTATATTAAGGTTTATACGAGATTAAATTGGACGAATTAAAATTTTCATTTCAAACTGGCACGTGAATCAATGTAGAGCATTAGCAAATTAGAAAATATCTATAGAGAGATGCGAGCAATAAATTTCATTATGACAGGTGCTTTTGAAAAACACGCCACAAAAAAAACAAATTAATAATTTTTGTAAAAAAAATTTATATGCACGCAATTTACCTTGAATAATTTTTTACCGTAGCAAGTTTTTTTGATAAACAATTCATGCCTACCCCACGATAGCACCAGACTTAAAATCCTTCCATTACTGCGTCCACAAAAATTTTTGTCGTAAAGAAATTTTGATTTGTTCATGCAAATACGTACGACAAGTTAAAATGATTTTTAAGATGTCATATTTAAATTTGTTTGAATACGAAATGCTTGGTTGTAGAGGTAACAAAATCTCATACTTTATTAAAGTTTTTACGGATATTAAGCTGGATAAATATATATATAAAAACAAATTAAATAAATTTCAATTATAAATTAATTTGCTGATAAAAAAATAAGCCGATGACGAGATATCAAAAAGGAAAATAACAAAGAACAAAACATCGAGCCAGATTGCAACAAGTAAGAAAATAGTAAGAAAGAAAACATCAAACAAACAAATAACCTCAGCAGCAACAACATTAAACAGCAAAAAAACAAAAAAATCACCAATAGTTAGTAGCCACAACAGAGTAAGATAATATTTTATTTTTCTTCATTTAGGCAGAGCGTTCATGAACAAAAGATCCATGAATTATTTATGTACACTAACAATACAAGCACACGCATCTTGCAACCCATGCACTTAATTCACACAGCACACACACACACGTTCACACACACACATACACATTCACACACACACGTTCACATACACACATACACATTCACACACACGAGCGCTCACACACACGTTCGGAACAAGCTCAAAATTAAGCACACACACGCACTAACAACCAACACTTATCTTATACCCACACACACACATACACGTACGTACACAAGCACCTACGCGGGAAAAGACGCGCACCTTCGAATTCACGTGCGCTCACATACTCATATAACACATCCACGCACAAAATGTACAAAAATCAACCGAGCCAGCCAACTAATCATCGCCTAAATCTAGAGGAGATTTTTGAAAGTCATGCAATAAGAATAAAATCCAAAAATTGCATAAAATTTTTAAAACAAAAATTGAATGGATAATGTTATGAATAATGTGCTGCACGTATAAATTACTATCTGCATTTGCTACTGCTGACTGGCCGTTCGTTAGATGTGTGCATCATTCCTTCCTATCAATCTCACCGCAGGGCTCATTCTTGTTAATAAACTGAGGAGAACAACATTTACATTCATTCCACATCTTACATTCCTTCTTCTGACAATGAAATTTTTGCAATTCGTTCTCTCTATAAGAAGTTATTTTTTCAAGAGTTTTTTAAACAAATTTCCTTAATTCCTCATAAATAAGTTTTTTCGAACATTCTCTCATCCAAACTTTTTCGCGCGCTATATTAAATTTACAGAGTTTTGTTGCATTTGTTCGTTATCAATGTCACTAAATATTATTTTCTAGCAGGGGGATTGATAGGTTGAGAGGCAAACGTATCTCAATCAATCAATCATTCATCAAGCAGTCAATCAATCATTCACTCATTCAATTGATCAATCAAGCATTCAATCATTCACATCCTTAATTTGAAGCAATATGGGTCAACACGAGGTAAGCCCAACACTGCTGCATGCATACGTCTTAATTAAATTAGAATTCTTCACAAAGAGGCTCTTTTATTATTCAGTAACAGTTTCAATTCATGAATTTTGAAATTAATATTTTGTGCTTTCTGCATTTATTTCAATCTAATAAAAAAAAATATTGAAGTCATTTTAGTTGCTCTAACAATTTTTTATATCATAAAATAAATCAGTATAATGATTTTAATTAAAGCAGTTGTATAGCAAGATTCGATAAAGTTCAAGACCCAAAAATAAATTTTAGAAAATTTCATTTTGGTGAACAATAGTTTTTACTTCAACATTTAAATACTGGAAATAAAAGATGGAAAAAGGAGTCACGGCGATTACGTTGAAAGATGGGATTTTAAAAAATTATTCTCCATGATCTTGGTAGTCCTAAACCTAAGGAAACAAAATAATGTTATTAAATTTGAACAGCAGTTTGGGAGCATATGTAAAATATGTTAATGAAATTCTTTTGTAAAACTTTTCTCAAAAAAAAAATTTTAAATTAAATTTTGTCAAATTATTCGTATTCATTAATAAATATTAAAATAAAAAATGTGTTTGACAATTTAGTGCTAAGTAACTATTAATAAATTCAAATAAAAGAGAAAAAAATGAAATTCAAATAAATGATAAATGTTCATGTGCCATCAAACGTCAAACAATTCCCAAGACATGTATTTATTTGAAAAATTGTTTTATCGGCTCGCAATGTGATGGAACGTTTGTTTCTATATTTATGATATTATTTGTATCTATTTATTAAATTTAAATTTTGAAAAATTGTTTCATACCAATACATTTTTGTACACGATTTTAGAAGCTGCTCTGAGCTGTTACAAGACTTGACAACATGGGGGTAAGAATTTTTCAAGCATATCAGTCGTATCGCTACTAATCAGTCTTCGGAAGCAATTTGAGAAAATTTCATTAAAATCATGCAAGGCTGACGTGCACATTGCAGTAGAAAAATCTTATAAAAGTGAATCGTACGTCTATAGATCAGTGAGCCGTTCTTATTAAGTCTTGATTAAACTCATCAATCCTACCTGACTGCTTTCGTTGCGCACTTGAACGTTTCTGCAAATGTTGATGCCCGTACGTCTTAATTTATCTGTCTTTCAGTTAGGGTTTATGCTCCATTTTATGCACGTGCATTCATGCATCTGGATTTCTTGTGCTTATGTTCCTCTTTCTTTTTTCTTCCTGAGTGTGCAGTGTAGTCCTATTTGAATTTAAAGCTATTAAATTTTAATACATCCATTCAAAAAATACTCTAGTGTTCCTATTATTTAAAGAAATGGTGATTTATTAGTTTAAATAAATAAGGCAAATAAAATGCATAGTATTGTTCAAAAAGATTTATTATTTCATATTTTATTGGATGTACAAATTTTGCGTGATTAAATCATTCCAGTAAATGCCTTAACAAATTTTCAAAAATTACAACTCTTATCTATTTTGAAATTTAGCATAGGCACAAAAAGCGAAGATGACTCGAAGGTCCACGAAACTCACGACGACCACAGCATATCATCCAGCAACCCACTTCGCATGAGCGCGTTTTCAAAAAATCGTTTGCTGCGGCAACAAACCACCACGGCCGCCGTGTCTTCAAGTTACGACAGCCACAACATCAAGCGCAACGATCAAACCAGCGATCGAATGAAGAAGCAATCAGAAAGTACAAATTCTGACGACACTGAATACACTCCAATTTTAAACAGAACCAAATTATCGGATGTTTTATCATCGTCATCGCATCTTGCATCAAACGCAGACACAAGCACAGGGAATCCTGCAAGACGGAAACATGTTTCACCGGCAGATTCCACTGAAACGTACGACCACAAGCTCCACGAAAGCAACATTTACAACAGCAAGATGCCACCTAGGAGTCCCTCCCCAAACAACAGGTACGTTCAGAAGTTCGCTGAGATCAACAGAGCAGTCATGCACACCGAGGTTGCAGCCGCTGGTAAAAGTGGTTTTTCAAAAGCACCAAAATTATCAGAAACACCGAAAATGGCTTCGTTGAATTTTCTTCATCCGGTTATTAATTTTTTTTTTTTTTGGTTTATAATGAACATTTGTTTTATTTAAAATTTGATAAAAATGTATGAAATTATTCATAAGAATGATGTTTAGGTCAGAGTGGTACATGATGCAAGGGTCATGCGTAGGATCAAATAATATTTTACCTAATTCTCATTTGACGTGAACTTTTCTTCTTCTTCTTGTTGATGTTGTGTGACTAAATTTTGCAATTTGGAGTTTGTTTTAGATTTATTTAAAAATGTAAAAGAATTTCCTAATTTTTTTTTTTTACAGATCAAATTTTTTTTACTCTCTTTCAAATTGAATAAAAGTTCATTAGTATTTTTAATTTCCATTAAACCGTAAAAAATTTAAGTCATTGATTTTTTTAAATTTTAACAAATTCATTAACAGAAACAAGTATATCGATCAAAAATTAATAATATTACTTTCCCACCAAAATAGGACTCTGCTTTTCAATCTCCAGCTCAACATTTTAAAGCAGCTGCCAAATTCATAACAAAACAGCTTTCCTTGTGTGACGACCACACGCAAGACGACCAGCCGCTGCCTCAAATTCCTCGCTCACCCCTCCTCTCCTCCTCGCCTAAATATCCACTCTCGCCCTTGCTTCAACAACAACCCATTCAAACTGCAACCTCAAAATCACCCTCGCCTCGACAAGTTTCACCCCTTTCAACTCCAGTGTCACCTGGAACCAACGCAGTGCACGCAACGAATCAGACAGCAATCAACCAATCGCCTCTATCTTCATCCTCTCCCGCTTCAAACGTTAGCATCGCCTCTCCAGTTGCCAAACCAGCCCACCACGGATCTATAAGGAGTAGGCTTCTTGAGTTGAAACTTGCGTCACACATCAAAACAACGCTGGTCAGTTGCTTCGGTTCATCGTAATTATGGTTATTACAAATTTCACAGGTTTTAATATAGCAAAGAAAGCTAAACGAAACTTGAAAAAACTCATAATTTTGAATTATTTTGAATTATTTTTGCAATACTGCATAATTTTTTTAAATAAAATTTTTATTAAGTTAAATAAAATTTAAAAAAAGTTATGAAATTAATAAATTAAAATTGAATTAAAAATAATTAAATTTTAAAAACAACAGAGCGGCAAAGGCCACAACCCAGGAGCCAGCCAGCCGGGTTCATCGACGTCAGCACTTTGGAAAGCTGCAGCCATGATGAACAGCAGCTTCCCACTTTTAAAAACGCAGTCACTTGATATCGAACCATACGCAACAAAGAAGCCTCCCCCATTTAAGAACGAGATGGATTCCTCTGCTTCTTCCTCATATCTCCCGGTCACCTCGCATTCCGAATGTAGACTTCAGCAGCAAGATTCCACGGATGAAAACAGCCAGCAACGGAAAAGTGCAGCGGATTCAATGTTGTCCCTGGGTTTAACTGGTGACGAAAACGCGCTGAGCAACTTTCAACCCATCTCGCCTTCGTCGGGGGCCATAAATGAGAAACTCGGAAGTATACAGTTCAGTCTGCATTACAACCACCTGCAGTCAACGTTAACACTTCGCATCATCAAAGCGTCTGATTTGGTTGCGAAGGACTTCAGTGGAACGAGCGATCCTTACGTCAAAATTATGCTACTTCCAGATAAAAAAAGAAAGCTAGCTACAAATATCAAAAGAAAAAATTTGAATCCTCGATGGAATGAAACGTTTGCTTTTGAAGGTTATTCATTCTTTTCAATAATTTGCATGGCAATACTTTAATTTTTTGTTAAATTTATTCAATAAATTGAACAATTGAAATTTTTCTATTGGGAGATTATGTTTTTGACAAGCCGAATTGCTCATAAACTATCAAAATTGCCGTCGTTCTAGCCAGAAAAAAAAAAATTTCAAAGAGAAATTTTGTTTTTTGTTATACCTAAAGCACGTACGGTTGAATAAAAGGATGAAACATTTCAGAGACTTGCATGCGTTGAAAGTACGCATTGAAACAGCAACGAAATCTCCGTACGCATACTTGATCAAACAGCATGGACTTTTCTATTCATTTAATGGTAGCAATACGACTCATGTACGTAAGCGCGTGTGCAACAGACTGCACGCACATACATTAAGTAGGTGCTCTAATGTTTCTATTTGTCTGCCTAGAAATTGGTTTTCTGTGCATTGCATACAGTGGTTGGTTCAAAGAACGATTGCACGTTCATCTTTCTAATTAAATAATAAACTTTCTTTTCATTATAAACAACTAATCGCGATTGACAAAAACACGACTTGAGCACATGAACACGTTATGCTTCAGCAAAAGAATTTGGTCAGAAAATGAAAATAACAGAAAAATTATTGGGTGACTTTGTGCGAAATATCCATTCAATTCCTTCCTGAATCGGAAAACGTGCAGTACAAAATTTGCATTTCACACGCAGGTTACAATAAGAAGAGACATTTTGCTTTGCTCTGTTGGCGTTTTATTATCACCATTCCATTTTTGTATTTGCTATTTAGATTGCTTTTTCATCTTTTCGTAGATTCAATTCTACTTTCATTAATGGCCGGTTGATGTATTGAAGTCAATATTTACTCATTTTAATTTGCTTTCTCTAAAAATTTTTTGCAAACCAACGAAACTCCACATTTAACGAGAAAATTTATCAATATCTATTAATACTAATTTCATTTTATTACTTTTACTTGCAAGACAAATTATTTCAAAATATCACGAAACGAGAAAATTTATCAATATCTATTAATACTAATTTCATTTTATTACTTTTACTTGCAAGACAAATTATTTCAAAATATCACGAACTGTTTCACCCTAAATTTGCTGTATCAAATTCGAAAGTTGTATAGAAAGATGCGAATATGTGCAGTATGATGAAATGATAAAACATTCTTACCTAACTATATGTAGGTTTAATAGAACTGTTCTATCTAAAATTTTTTTTTTGATTATATTTGAAAACATTCAATTTCGTGTAATAATCCATTTAAAATGATTTTTGAATATATTTGAGAATATTCAATTGAATAAAATATTGTATTGTAGAAAAAATGTTGCCATCTAAATACACATCTGCCCCTGGAGGATACCTGCAAATTCTTTTTGGTTTATTAAGCTTCGTCGACGCCTTATAAAAGCACTCCAGTATCGTGTATCATGTATGTGTATCATGTGTGTATATCACGTGTGTGTATCACGTATCATGTGTTGAGTATCATGTGTTGAGTATCATGTGTTTGGTATAATGTGTTGGGTATCATGTGTATTATCAGTATGTGTAATTTTTGTGTGTGTGTGTCATTAAACAAATGTGTTATCATTTGTTGTGTATCATGTAGATGTATAATGTTTCGTTTATCATGCGTTGTGTATCATTTGTCATATATCATGTGTCCAGTAGCATTTTTGAAATATCACGCTTATGTATAGTGAGTGTTATTTCTAGTTTTGTGCATCAGAGCAGATGTATAGGTTTGCATGGTTTATTAATGTGAATTTTGTAAAATGTACACTGCATTGCGAATGATGAATTTAATGCCATAAATTGGGATATCTATTTATTTATAATATATATATTATATATTATATTATTATATATTATATTATTATATATATATTATATTATATATATATATATACATAATGTATCACTATTTATTGCATGAAACTATATATATATATATATATATATATATATATATATATATATATATAATATATATATATATACATAATGTATCACTATTTATTGCATCAAACTATATATATATATAAATATATATATATATATCAATATATATATCATTTATCATACACTATATAAATATATCTTTATATAAATATATATCTGATTATATCTAAATGTATGTATATATATATATATGTTTGTTTCTATGTGTGTATATGTGTCGTCGTATGTCGTGATGAATGTCATCCAGTGTATGATAGATGGTATTTAATGCGAATTAGATGGTGTGTGGCTTATGATGGATGGTGCATTACTTATAGTTTGGCATTTGGCTTGGATCAGCAGTACTGTACACATAGCACATGTAGTTTATTGTTGTGCGTGTAGTTTGTGTGTGCGTGTGTGTGTGCGTGTGTGTGTGTTTGTGTGGTGTGTGTGTTTGTGTGTGTGTCACTTTCTGAGGTCTTTTGACTGCGTAACTTGTAATGGTTGGTTGAGATACGAGATTGAAAATGATGTGACCACAAAATGCTCGTTGGGACTAATGTCTTTTCAATATTGGAAATTTGATGATAATATGATGATATGTGTGACAAAAACAATTGATAAGATAGATAAACAAAATGTGAACATGGTTGTGATGACGTTTGTGAGTTAACAATGATTAGATATTAACGTTAAGATAACAAAACAATGAAAGACAAAATTAATTATGATGCTTTGAAGAAAGGTAATTTGAAGACAAAGATTTTTAGCGGGATAAGCAAGAAAACGAAGCCTCCTACAATGAATTTTGAAAACAGATGGGTTTTGAGATCCGCTCTGAACTTCGCAAGTGATGGAGTGAAATTTCATTATTTTCACATTTAGAATGAAAACTGTTTCAGAGCTTCTTTTTCAACAGAAACGTTGTAAAAATTACATTAGGACATGGCACAAAAGCGTTGGTTGCCTAATCTAAACTTTCCCGCAGAAGATTGCGGATCACTGGCATCATCGGTTATATGCAACTGCATTCATGTCCTAATGACGGCTATGAAGGAAAAATGACATTACGTTGCAATCAGGCGTCAGTAATTAACCAGCGCGCACGCTACGTAAAAAGTAACTTATCTTTCTTACGAGATGAATTTTGATGATTGCTGGTTTCGATCGTATTGTGATTAGTTATCGTTGCTGCTATTTTTGGATTACACATGTGTTGTACGCCAACTGCATCTTTTTAAGTGGGGAAACATCTCACTACATACGGGCATCGGGCAATTAGAAAATAATTCAATTTGATATAAAAATTATTTCGTTTAAAAATCTATTAACAAAAAATGTCAATAAACAAAATTATGCATTCATCGACAAAAATTGAAAAATAAATTTCCTCCCTGGCCGCAAAATGATTACAATCGTGCGTCCGGTCGAACATCAGCTCACCACGCATTTACAAGAACGTACAAACACACACACTCTCTCTCTCTCTCACACACACATACACATTCACACGCACACATCCACACAGACACACAAGCAAGTCATCCACTTGAGTAGCGTTTGTTGCCAGGCGAACGATTGAATCAAAAATGCCTGAGCGCTGCTGATGTTTCTGAATTACATTTTGAGAGAGAGGCTTTGTTTCATAAACTGTCTTTAGCATGGAAAACTTTGTCCCAGTTTAACCTATGATAGGCAGACTCGTGTTGTTGATAATATTACTTTTAACGTCGATGTTCTTTTATCTTATGCATCTATCAATTGTTAGTGGAACCTGTAATTTATCACACTCAATTTTTAGCATATCATTTCTAATTTATGAATTAATTTGTTGATTTTTTAATTTAATTGACAAAATTTGTCTATCTGTGTATTAAGACCAAAACAAGCATTTATGGATTTTTTGTAGATCTACAAACGCGTTGTTTGACTTGTACAACCGACGTCTAACAGTCTGAGGTGTTTTTCAAAATTTTTACCAGCTATCATGTAGAAAAAATGTTATAAATATTTTACATGAATGACCGTGATAAAGAAATTTTTATTTAAATTGTTAACATTAAAAATGGTTGCACAACGCACTGGTAACATCTTCATCAATTTTAAAGATGATTGAAAAGAGTATATTTTCTGAGAGACGCAGGCCAGGCTTTAAAAATTATTTTTAAAACAGAAACAAATTTTTTTTCAAATTCTAACACTTTCAGGACTCGGTTGAATAACATTCCTTTTCAATTTGGCTTCCTAAAATATTCCAAGTGCGACTCCAGCCAAAACCTCCGACTCCGACACTGGTTTTAATTTTGGAATACATTTTAAAATTTGATGACATATAATTTGCATTCACATTTTCAAACTTAAGTTTAAAATTTCAATTTAAATTAAAATACGCAGATATAAATATTCAATTTTTAATTATTTCATTTTCTCATGAAAAACTAGAAAATGAACAAATTTTATAACGTGAAAAATATTTTTAAAATTTGTTGGGAGACTGAGATGCTGTTTTTAGTCTCTATTGATGGATATTTCTGGAACACGTTTCCTGTCCGTCATTACTTATCTCCGTTTGAAAAAATTTAGAAAACTTTTCCAAGGAAAAATATATTATAAACTTCTCTTCTCAGTTACTGAGATCAAATTTCAGCCAATGATTCAATGATTCATCAAACTATTTACTGCCTCTGCATCTGTGGTTACAACATTTTTTATATTGTTTGTTACATTCTCGTGTCATCTTTATAAAAATTCAAATTGCTAACAATGCGCAAACCAAAGTAATATCATCAAATTATTTCAACATTCAATTGTCAGGATAATTATAAAACTACATTATGAATAACAAAAAATTAGAACGAACATGACAATGATGACGGTGCTTATTTATTTTTCTTTAGAGAAATAGTTTTCCAATGAATAGATAGATGGTAATCAATTATATATGGCTTGTGTTCAATTATTCATGGAGTACTCTATCGATGCTTCAATAACCAGCAGCGAGCATTTTTATCTGCAATGTCGTTTGATCTTTCAATTTGTCCTTTTGTAATTGGCTCACCAGCTTTTTGATTGCTACTTCTGTTTTTATTTTTTTCATTTTTGGTTTGGAGCTTGTTCCTATGGATTGTCCTTTCATTTAATTACATATTTTTGTCATAAATAATTTGTAATCGCCTATCAAACGTTCTAATTCAAAATATTTCATCATTTAGAAGTGGCATTTAATCACTCAATGAATATTTTCAAGAGCATGTAAGGACATATTTTCAAGCGGTGATTGAACTCGCCGTTTTTCAGATATAGTGATTTGTTGTTTTCAAATAATTTTATTTTGTTGTATTTCATTTAGAAAGTTTTTCAAATTAATTGTAATGAGCACGTAACCATGTATGCATGGAATTCAATAGTTTTGGTACTCACCCGCAACTGACCAAGCACACAACACAAACTACACCTGACCAACGCAGAATTTATAGTGGGATGAAAAATTGTTCGTCGTGTTGAATATTTTTGTAATATCATTTACTCTCTTTTATTTAAGTTTCATTTATTTAGAATGTTGGTACGTTTATTTTCGACATTTGTCATAGTTAGTTTATAATTTGATGTACGCTTTGGAAATGGTGGCAGACATTTTATGGTCACTAGCAGTTTTGAAGATATACATTGAAATTGAATAGATTCTACTACTGGTAAGTATTGTAAAATGTTTTGTTTAATCAGAATTTTGCTGCAATTACAAAATAAAAAATTAAATATTAATTCTTTCAAATTAGCGCATTCCAATCTTTTCAACAGTCAATGCATTATTAGCAGTGGGCTATTAAGAGTCGTCAACTTTTAAACTTGGACATTCATTTTTTTGTTTGGTGTACCTATCTGTTCAGTTCTTTTCGGAGTTAGATAGTTTCAGTACTTTGTTTATATATAAAAACCTAAATTTTAAAAGAAACCAGTGAGAAAGAGAGAGAGAGAGACAAGAAAGAGAGAGAGAGAGACCAGAGAGAGATGGAGAGAGAAAAAAAGAGAGAAGAGACACAGGGATTGCGTAGATAATCAATTGCAGATATTGGGCACAGACGTTTTTTTTCCTTTCATAAAATATTCAGACCTGACTAGCGGCTTGTGGAGCTATGCATAAATATTGAAAGCAGATGTCGGTAGACACAGGCACGCCGCACTAACCAATCATAATGCTTCTGCAGACCACCACAGCCAACGTAATATCATTATAATATCATGACATTAATTATGGTTTTATGACAGAAAAATAAAAATAACAAATTCGTGATGCCAGCATGTAAAAATGATGATTTAATTAAGATAGGACATCTCCCAAATGTCTGCCGAATTAATAATACAATTTTATGACGCCAGACAAGAAGCGAATTTTTAACATTGGGACCGTTCGGTTAGGTTCTAATTAATTATCAGCATGAAAGAGACACCAGTTTTTAGAATAAATTTTTATTCATTCGCATTAAACTTTGACTTAACATGCGTCTGTTTTCATGTCATATTTCAAAAAGGAAGTTTTTCCTTACAACACATGCGTTTTCTGATTTTATTTGAAAAGATCCTATAAATAAAACTATTGATTATCTTTTTATTGATTTGTTGAGATGTTCGCTACTCTTCGTGAATTTATTATTATTCTTATCACCAGATTTCTTTGAGAAGTAGAATGATAACGCATGGATGTTCTAATAACACATTTCAAAAACCCTATATCAAAGATTTATGATGTCACGAATGATATAACGTAATGTTAGCTGAATATGCTTTTTTTTATTGCAAATCTCAAATTGAATGTGTTGAAAAAATAAACAGCGTGATACGTGGTCGAAGCGTAATTAGCATGAAATTAATTGAAGTGACTGATCCCACAAAGGTCGTTTGGCGAATGCATACACCTGCTTGCATGGCTGTTCATCCATTCATACTAGCATACTTTTACCTATTATGCTTTCACAAAGAAACACGTGCTCCATCACGATGGCAGATATGTGTATGTCTATGTGTCATCACATCACAATGACAGATATGTGTTTGTGTACTAAACCTTTCTGTTGGGTAAAACATCTGAAGTGTTTTTTTGTCATACTTTCAGCTGAATATAAACCGTACAACTACAAAAAAATATCTTTAATTATTCAACAACTAAATCAAGTACAGATTTATTTAAATAAACAGGACGGCCTGTGAAGGAAATTTATTGTTGTATACTTCCTGATCAGTAAAATCCATCCGGATCCATTTCTGCCTGAAACAGCAGTCACCAACCCACTTATGGTCTGCCGGAAAATAAGTGGAGGACCCCAAAAGCATGATCACTTGATGAATTAGATGGAATATTTGCAAACAAATATAAACAGTTAAATAAACAAGGCTGTGGTTCAAAGAAATTTGACGTCATGCAAGCTGGATGGAAGTTAAATTTGAATATTTTTCTAACTACTGTTGATGAGTTTTGTAAATGTAAATATTTTGGTCCAGTCGTTAAATTGAATATTTTTAGGAAGTGTAATATATAATAAAAAAAAACTCACAAACTTGAAGAACGTTTCCACTTTAACCTAACAAAACTAACCATCCAAAATGAATTAACTTTTTCTCCAACTCATCTTCCTTGTATTTCAGAAAGAAAGAATTTGAAACAGAATTCAATTAATTCAATTCAATTTAAAATTAGAGCGAATGTTTAAAAATAATTAAAACATTTAAAATGAGGTAATGTGAAAAGACATCGCTACCACATCATCATCATCATCAGACGTTACGTGATCCAGAAAATTTGAAAAAAGCGAAGGAAGGAAACAGCATGGATGAGCATGATGATGTTGAGGAGTTCATCTTCCTAATTAAATTTTTTTATCCATATAATCATATCAATTGTTACATTAAGTTTTTTAGTTCATTTAGTTTTTTAATTACAAATTTTACAAATTCATTCTTCTTATCAATTTTACATGTCATCAATTCATTGATTAATTGTTTTCAAAGACTCATTCGTTTGTTCAGTAATTTGTCTATTTATTCAATCATTCGATCATCCACTTAACCATTCATATAGCCACTTATTTTATATTTATATATTCATACGTAGATCAAATTTTCTAGATTCCTAATTGTACATTGATCTGTTAACGCAGTACTTAAAAATCTGACGCAAAATTTTGAATAAAGTTGCAAATAAGAAAGGGGACCTGGTAGGAGTATAGCATATGAAGTTGTAACGTAATATGGGAGTGGGAATAAGATATGAAGGAGCTTAACACGGAGATCTGGAAACAAATCATCTCCAGGTTGTTTAATTATTGAAGCCGAAGCAATAAACGAGGATTTATAGTCAGTGTTTAATTATTCACGCCAACCTGCCTCACTTTGATGGACCATCAAAATCCTCCAGCCAGCCTGCCTGCCTGTACGCCTGTTTATGCAAGGATGCTCGTTAGACACTACGCAAGTGTGTGTACGTTCAGTTGGTTAGTTGCGCAACTTGTCTGTCTGTCTCAGGCGAACGAGGACAATCATTTTAGACTAGAGCGAAGCGACAGATTGATGTCTTGATGTCTAAAAAGCTTTGCTTGGCTCGTAAAGATGAAAATGCAGTGTGCCATGCTATAAATAAATATGTTTCTATGTTATTGTGAACTTCTTGAACGTCGTCATAATAACAATTGTTACACAAAAAATTTTTGGCATTAAATTCATCAATAAAAATGTTTTCAAGTTTGTTTTACGAGTGCACGTTTGCATCAAATTCATTCCAACTCCAGACGAACCCCCCGCGATACGAACCAGCATTCACATATACAAGCACGCACACGAACAAATGAATATTTTAATGGCGTACATATGTATTTTGTTACAGATGCGAATGTTAACGGGCCCTCGTATAACAGATGAGATGAAAAGACATGCAAACTGCTTGATGGAGCATATTTTATGGCGTTGCTTTGATATGAGCTGGTCAAACACCCTTCCAGGCATGCATGCATGCATGGCATTTATCCATACCTCACATGTGCACACTTTCATGTATCAGTCCATCTCTCCCTCCCTCCCTTCTCTCTCTCTCTCACGCACGCACACACGCACACGTGTGTGCTTGCATGCATGGAAACATGTGTGCATGGTTTCCATCCGGGGGCATAAATAAAACATCATAAGTGTATTTTATTTCCAAAGCACATTAGACTAATTGTTTTTAAAATGCTGCCGTAAATGCGTTTTATGCGTGAAATATGGCTCTGCGCTCGCGTTGAGTTTTTTATTTGTGTTAAAATGCTATGCGTTTGTGTGTGGAGTTGTAGAAGCGTGCATGTTCGGATATGTCGGCTGACATGTGTGTGTGTGCGTGTGTGTTTGTGTGTTTGTGTGTTTGTGTGTGTGTGTGTGTGTTTGTGTTTGTGTGTATGTGTGTGTTAGTTGGGACATTGTATTTGTTATGTAGCAACTGTATGTACGTATGTTTCGTTTGATGCGTCCGCCTATTCAAACAGATTGTTTTATTTTGTGACGCTGAAAGTTCAACTGACGTGCCAATACGGGAGATCATTTCGGAGCGCTTTTGTAGATTGCTTCGAAAAAAAAAGTCCACCACCACCATTATCACCATCATCATCTTCACCATCATCATTATCATCATTTTGATCACTATCATCATCAGTCGTCACCATCAATTTTGTCTTCGTAGTCTTGGTGATGTTTGTCATCTTCATCTTTTATTTAAAAATTTAAATAATTTATTTGTACATTAATACAAAAGGGGAGCCGAAAAAGAAACACATCCTAATTATATTTGTCCCAAGATATCATCATCATCGCAATCATCATCGTCATCCACATTATTCAGCAAAGAATTAACAATCATCGTCAACGTCATCATCATCTTCATCATCACAAATGTTTTTTATACCACTGTTATTAGAATCATTATTATACTGTGACCACTAATACCACGTCACGTCCATCACATCGTCCTTATCATTCTCATCATCACTGTCATCATTCGCATCACCATCATCATCATCATTGTCGTCGTCGTTGTGATCTACATTCGTCTCTATGGATGAGGGCGTTAAAAATTTATAAACCTTTCATGGCGCTCAGCTCCTGTCGTTGGCATTAATGTTTCCGTCATTTTGGCTACAATTTGGCCTTTTCTCGATAAGCCAGATATAGCAACACGTTCTAAGCATCTCGTATTTACTTTATTTATTCCCAAACATCAGACTAGAAGTTTATAATGAGCTTTATGATCAGACAAAATCACGAATAAAAAGAAGCAGTTCATAAAATTACCAAAAATATTTAAAACGTTAAATAAAATTACGAAAACAGAAAAATTTTAATAATTTATAAATGATGCCATTGATGAATCAACTCAGAATTACGTGAAATAGTTAGATAGTAATAATTTTATCGTTACAATTGCATTATAATTATCTTGACATTATAATGTGTGGTGGCATCCAGTTTTCAAATCAAATTATTTTTCATAAGTAGAACGGGAATAAAAACATTTTTTAAACAAAATTTTTTAATTAATTTTATAAATTTTAAAATTAACTGATCAGAGTTAAAAATTGGTCAAAATAAATTTATAAATTAAAAAACTAATTGAAATTGAAATGAGAGTCAATGAAATTTTGATTCATTGTTTAAATAAGAATTAATGCATCATATACTTTTTGTTCAGCATTTTATAAATTTTTTTTCAAACTCACAAAAAATTTTTAATTTCGAGTTAATAGAATTATTTAGATGGAAGAAGAAAATTACTATTGATAGTTAATTTTAAATGAACGAACGAACGAACAAATGAATGAATGAATCGAATTAACGGCTTGGCGAATGATCGATCGATTTAACCGAAAAAAATTTGACAAAATTAGTTTCGAAGGAAGATTTAAATGTTTTTTTATTCAAAATATTTAAAAATGTAAATTTGTTTATTTTATATTATTTTATTACATTATCATTTATAATATAATATTATTTAAATTTTTGTTGCTTTTTTGTTTTTCAAACCAAAGTTGTTAAAGTTTTTGACATTTTCATGCAATGTTTAAAAGGATATCTATTTATAATTGATAAATTGATTGAATGGTACTTACTTTATTATTATTATTATTATTATTAATATTATTATTATTATGTTATTCACTCTAATGACAATGACATTCCTTAGAGGATAGTATTGTGATTAAATGCTTTGTTGAACAAATAACTTTTTAACTCTCTTCTGAAATCTTTTCCTTGAACAATTTGCTTCAATCTTATTGGAAGATCATGCCATACCTCGAGCATAGCAACCTGCACACATCTGTCACCCTGTTTTGTCCTGGTCCTAGGAATTACCATCATTTCTAACGAAACCGAACGCAACGCATGTCCTACATCAGCTTCAGTTCTTCTGCGAAAAACCCCCTTCAGATATTCTGGGCCACCACCATTAATGCAACTATGAACCACCACGACAATCTTATTCACTGGTGTACTTGTATGTACAATTAAAATGTTGGCAGTCCACTATTAATTTCACTCTAAATTTGTTCATTTTCTTGAGATTAACTCATTCATTTAATCACATCTAAAATTAGTTAGGTTAACATTAGTATATAAATAATCGCATGTTGCATTGCACGGATTTTGAATTGAAAATAGATATCCTATAGATAAATATATTTATACATATACATATATACATATATATATATATATATATATATATATATAATAAAAAACAGTGTCAATCATTTTAGTGGTTTTTGGTAGAAATATTCCAGAAAAAAAGTTTGAGATGTTTATGATCGATCGATCATTGTTGTAGGACGTTGACAGCGCAATTAAAATAAATTTTTGTAGAGAAAAAAAATTTTTGATTTTTCAATTAAAAAATGAAATGTCTTCTGCTGTTGATGAAGGTTGAAACATTTTGCATGCCTATGAAGTCTCTTGCTATGTTGGTCGTATAGTACATCCATTTAATTGCTCATTTAAGAATCTGAAAAGTATGCATTATTTGATATCTACAATGTATGCGTTTTTTAATTTATTCAAATTATTTTTTTGTAATTTTTAGATGGCTCTATGGAAATGACTGTCTTCTTATTTACTTATTTATTTATATTTAATTTCTTTGGTATATTCACTTAGATACTTGGTAATTTGAATTTAGTTAAAAATAGTTTTCTCCTTATCTTATATTATTTCTTTCTATCATCTCAGTTCGTGCATGCATTCTTTTCTTAATTTTTGATGGAACATTTGAAATTCTACGCGCCGTTTTTCCCATTCTTTATCATCAGATGTCTCTTTTATTATTAATTCATACTAATTAGAAATATCATTTCATGATTTTTTAAAGATTTGTTGGGCATTTTTTAGCTTTTAGTAAAATTTCGTAATTAAATTGGATTTTTTTTATGTTTTATTTTGTTCATTCATTTTTTAGTCTGATCATTCGTTGATCTTATGTCATTAATTACGCAAGTGCTTGCAATGAGTGGGGGTTTATCGTTTGGATTGGGTAGATCGCACTTTTTTTTATTATATTATATTGTATTATTAAAAATGTTAGCTCAATTTTGACTTACAGAACTCATAAGATTGGTGGCATTGAATGGAAGGATTAGCATTTCATCGTACGCACGCATGTTGTTGGTGTGTTCGTTTCAAAGTGTAACTTTGTTCAAATGTCTAAATGTTTTTCAACATGTTTTCAATTCGTATGGCAATATTTTAATTATAATTTTTTAGAATAAGTTATTTTAAAAAACCTTTTCATAAAAATATTTATTAGGTTTCAAAAATTTTTTCACAAAAATTAATTTATGTTGAATTAAGATTTAAAACAAAATACAATTTAAAAAATAATATTATGGCTGATTAAATATAATTGTTTAATTTTTTTTACCTTATTTACAATTTGTATACAGATGAAAATGGTATTGATTACTATGAGAATAATAATGATGATGATAGTAATTATGTTTGATGAAGATGTCGATAATGATGGCAGAATGATGATGATGATGATGAGGAAGAAGATAGTGATGAAGATGATGGTTGTGATGGAGATGATGATTGCGAATGGCCAAACAAACAATGAAAAGCCGATGACTGACTTTGGAAATGTTTTTATTATGTTTACCTTCGCTTTCCCATTGTTTGTTTTAACGTTTGTTTTTGTTTGTTCTTTAATTTGTTTAATCATCCAGTCATCCACTGAAGCAATCATTCTATTTTTTTCTTCATTCATTTGCTCATTCATTCACTCACTCACACACTCACTCACACATTCACTCACTCACTCACTCACTCACTCACTCACTCACTCACTCACACATTCACTCATTCACTCACTCACTCATTGTTAGTTCATTCGGTTAGCCTTTTCCTATTTGTGGATATTTCTAGCCAATTCATTCTGAAAAAAGATAAAAACCAAGGATAACTATACCGAACTTGAAGCTGGATTTCAATCAGCGTCATTAAAATTCATTCATCCATCCGTTCCATCATCAATCCATTGAATCTTTCCAATGAAATGTTCGTGGGCGGCCACTCAACAAATCCATTCATCCAGTTCCTTTATAAAGTAAAACTCTCTCTCTCTCTCTCTCTCTCTCTTTTTCTCTCCGTCCAAGAAGTTTTCCACAAATGAAGATTGATCACGTGGTTTCACTCCATCCATCGAGTTAAAAACTTGAAAAGGCCTGTTGATGTGTATTTGAAATGCCCAACAAGATGGAGAGATTGAAGAAGTGGATCGATGGGCTGAATGGCAGGGGAATAATTAAAAGAGGGAGAGGGAGGTGAAGATTGGTTGGTGCATTTTCGCGGGTCTCCAGGGACTGCTTGAAGAAGGCTTCAACAAATGAAAACTAAATATTGACGCGATGTCTCTTTGCAGTTGTATTTTGAATTCGTTGGTAACGTTAAATTTTTAGTTAATTAATTAATCAATTAATTAATTAATTAATTAATTAATCAATCAATTAGTTAGGTTGCTAAAATAAAATAGCAAAAAAAATTTTACAAATAACGGTTTAGTTATAAATATAAATACACTGAAAGGTCAGCCGACCAGGCCAGCGCATAAAAAACTTTTAATGTTTTCAAGTGGAAAATGACAGTAATTTTTTTACTCCACGAAAAGTTACAAAATTAGAAATGCACTTAAACATGTTTTTCCTGCATTTTTCATAATGGATGAAATTAAAATAATGTTTAGCTTAAGAGTATAATGACAACTAAAACGTGACATCAACAATGTCAACCACCAACAATGGCTGTCATGTCACGTGAACAATGAAAAACCAGCCGAAACTGCTGGAAATTGTTTTACAATTTTTCATCAATGTTTTTTAAATAATTAAAACAATTTTTTGTTTTCTAATGAAACAAGCAAGAACAAACAATTATTTAAAAAATCATAAAAAGACTGAAAAAAAAAGTTAAAAATACTCATCTCGTCTCCATCTCAACCAGTACATGCAACTAAAAACAGTTAATTGAAATCAAACAAACAGGAAATATGGAAGCCAACAGCGTGTACAGCACTATGATTACTTGTTGAATTGATTACCTAACCATATATATTGTTTCTATATTTTATAATTTAACTTTCTTGCTCATACATGATCTTTCAATATCTGACACTCAATTTTTCAATGGAAAATTAAATGTCATCTGCAAATTCACAACTTAACGGTAAGAAAGCATCATTTATTTCAGATTGTAATCAACCATTTGAGTTAGTCTGAAAATTAAACTGCTGGTGCACAATAGGTTGGAATGTACGTAATGAACCTTGCAAACAGAAAAGCACATTGGAAGGTCCACAGAGAGGAAGTAGCACATCTCGCAAACATTTCAAATCAATATAAAAAAAATAAAAGATATAAAAAGATATAAAAGAGATAATCTGTTGAAACTGGCCGTTAAAATAAATAAGCATCTAAAGTAATTTCTTCACCGGACGTTTCATTGAGATGAAACTGGGCCTGCCTGTGACGTTGAAATTAACGTCATTATCAATTTGGTCAGCCGTTCGTTCGTCTACTGACTGGCTGGCCAACAACACGTGAGCAAACATCAACAATCCTCCCTGCGTTATGTGTCTTGTATATTTAGCTTCATTTAAACAATGAAAATTCAACCAATACACAGTGAATGAATGCAGCAGCAAAATCTACAACGGACCATTTTACGGTTGTCATCTATTTCCTAATCAATGCTCCACTGTTGATAAATGTTTATTTTATGTAAGCCCTCATTAACATAAATGCATGCACATTAAGTTGAATGTAAATTTTGCTGAATGTAAATATCACATGGAAAAGTCTGTTACGCTATGAAACCATTCACAGACGCAGATTAAACGGTTGAAGTTGATTTGAAATGTCGTCCTCTGTTTTAATTCAAGCGTGACTTCATAATTTGTTTTACATCAATTGCTTTTACATGCTTGGACTACATACTCGAGAACGAATTGGAAGGCTGTGAATTTTTCTAACGTTAATGAAATAAATAACTACGAAAAAAATTTGGTTGGTTCGAAATATTGAGAAATGTGATAAAAAAAACTATCCATCGCTAGAAGGGTTAGACTTTTGTATCACAAAGTTTTCTGTACAGTGTTCGCCTAGCTAAATCACACGACATTGTCAACCCTCAAACCATTTTGCTTTCAGCGCTCCATTTTAATGTTTGTTATTAACTGGATTGTTGAAGACGGACTGAATTAAGTTTATTACGTTATAAAGTGTGATGTCGTTGCCATGCGGTGTTGTGAGGTAGTGTTGTTGTTGCGCTGATGTTGTTGTCGTCATGCTGTTTTATGCGCGGAAAACAGATGCAAATACTTTAAGTGTAGCAAATGACAAATTTGATATTAACTTGAAAGATATTTTTTAATTTTTAAATAATTAATTACATCTGGTTAATTGCTGAAGATTGGGAAAACCGTTTGGCATCTCGTTTAACTTATTAATTAATTAATTATCAATTTTAATAATAATTGGTCAAAAAAATTTGATACAACTGGAAAATAAAAACTTAAAAAATTTAATAATAATAATATACTACATCGGAAATCAGATGGAATGTGAAATATTTTTTAATGATCAACTAACATGTTGCATTGTGCAAATATGGTAGGGTAGCAAATTTGCCAAAAATGAAAATTATGAATTATTTTATGAAAAAAATCTGATTTGTCTGATGTGATTTCTATAAAATTACCTGTACTTATATAAATATAATGAAACATTTTATTCAATTAATGTAATCAATCATTTGTTTTATTTTGTAATTTAAAAAATTACAAAACTATGACAACGGCAGTGCTGGTGGTTTAGATGTCACGGTGACATGAAGTCGATGCACCCACCACCATCCATCACCATTACCAGCTGCTCCATCAATCATCATTAACATTTTACTCCATTTTATCATTTTCAGAGCAATCATTTCAAAAAGCGACTATCAAAAAGTCATTACCAGCAAGGATCGTGTATCGTCATCATCATCGTCATCATCATCGTCATCATCGCTATCATCATCGTCGTCATCATCATCATTATTAATAATTGACATTTCCATCGTTATTGTTGACATTAATAGCTCAAATAATCACCATAATCATCATCATCATAACTACCATCATCACTGATCAACATCATTATCATAATCATTGTCACCATCTTCATCATCGTCATCATCATCATCATCATTATCAAAAAATTAATATCACCATCATCATTATCACTATCATCAATCAGCCTAATCGCACCATCATCATCATCATCATCACTTTACCACCATCATCATCATCACCACCATCATCGTCATCATCACCTTACTATCACCATCACCACCATCATCACCATCACCTGCAAACGCGCATTACACTTGCAAAGTACAGAAAGAGCCGAGCCAATCAACGTCCTTCTCGCTGATCATTCTTGTTAATTGCCTGCAAAAATATTCTCCTTTCTGTCTCGTCATTCCTCTAATCGCTGACATTTTACCCCCAAAATCATGATCATAATCAACATCATCCTCATCAACACCATCAACATCATCATCGTCATTATCATCATCATCATCGACATCATCATCATAGACATCATCATCATCACCATCATCATCATCGCCATCAACATCACCATCATCATAACCTCCACCAACAACATTTTTCCCACTTCTACCCTCATTGGCACCACTTAACATAGCCCATTCATACAACGATATTCTATTCACCATTCCAGTCACCACATTTGAATGTCCCATCACCAACACCACCAACGCTAATGATTATGATACAATGATGATATGATTTACTAACAGAGAACATAAAAAAAATAAAACAAACATCACCAGTACATCATCGTGTCTTTATCACCATCATGTCTGTTCAGTATTTACTAGCTTTTCCACGTATTCTGGCCACTCCATTCATTATTTACATCAGCTACTAGCCAGGCACATTAATGATGATGCCCATATTTTGCAATAATTGTCCAACAATGGTCGATCATCATCCTCTCCTCATCATTCTAATCATTTTCATTCTCCTCGTCATCATCGTCGTCATTATTATGTTCATGGTCTCTATTATTTTTACCCTTATCATTCTTTGCCGTATTTATTCGTATTATCATTCTGTAGGGAGAGTCATGTTATAATTTTCATAA
>NW_008704902.1:4168689-4195300 GCF_000326865.2 Helobdella robusta
GAGATGGCCGCGAAGATGGTCGGTCGTAAATAACGGTTAACTTGTAAAACTTACTTTCAAAATAGAAAAAAATATCGAAACGCGTGACCACTAACGGCGCAAGCACACGTCATGAATGATCAAAAGTTGTAAAAGCAATTTAAAAATGTTTCGAACATTTAGCGGGATATAAATCTAATTAACCTTATGAAAACGGCACTCGACAAAAAAATGCCATCACGTCATTTCGACGTCATGCTTAAGTCATGATGGAAGCAAAACTTTTTAAATAAATGTTACTCAACATAAGTTGCACCCCTAATCAGACAACAACATCTGTAAGGTTGAGTTTGATGGGGTTAGCAAAGGTCCTTGTCGATTCTGTAAGGAAATGAATTGATGATTATTTTCACAATAAATAATTTTGTGCCATTAAAACAGTATTTATCATTTTATTTATTTATTTTTTATTAATTTATTTTTAATGTGCACTAATCATTAAAAACTTGAAATTTATAATAAAATAAAAGATTCAAAGAGCTAGCAGCTGAACTTATAGACACACGCAAGTGCAAAGAAGCTTCACCGAAGGTATAATTTTGCACTGGTACGTAAGGTCGGTGCAGATGACAATCACTCTTATTTATAATATCTGCAAACGATTATTTTCCGATGAAACCTCCAACAGGTAACTAATTAAAAATAAGTTCTCTAAAAAAACCTCCCTACCGAGTTTGGCGGGTTTGTCTGGTACGCACAAACAAAACATGAACTAATTAGCAACACAAATAGGTGTCCCTGGTTGAAAGCCGACAGATGGATAAAAGAACCACACTTTTAATAAGTTCACTTACCAACAAATTTTTATCAGCGTATTATTTTTGATTAAATTTATATCAATCTTTCTAAAACTCTGTTAACAAGATATAATTTATAACTTATTGCAACTGGAGTGTCGAAGTCGTTCAGAGATTTATGTCGGAGTCTGAACTTTTTTAGAGCACAAAAAAGTTATTTATTTGAAAAAAAATTTTTTTCAGAACAATTATTTTAGGATTGTGTTTTTTAGAGAATAAATATGTAGCGATAAGCAATCAGCTTTAATACTGAAAATAAATGCTAATAGTGTGAATAAAATCACTTAATTTTCTTTCAGTATGTTGTAAAACATAAAAATGAAGTAATTTTGCTATGAAAACTATTACATTGACTGATTTCAAGTGGTTTTAAAGTATTTTTATTTAGTAGTGATATTATTTAGTATTATATTATGATACAAAAGTTGAAAAATAATTTTGGAATTGAGAAACCGGAGTTGGAGTCGGGAGTAGGAGTCGGAAAATTTTACCCGGAGTCGGATTTTTTTTGAAGGGCCGGAATCGGACTCGGAGTCGGATATTTGTTTCCACCTCCGACACGCTGATCACCACTTCAACATGAAAAGAAATGATGAGTAACAGACTAATTAATAACTGTTCAATTAATTTCAAAAACAAATGCCATCCAATAACACCGACAAACGCATCTCCCCACAACACAGGATACCCATACCACAAGCTGATGAATCGAACGTTGTACCTGCAAGTCATGGACTACGACAGGTTCAGCAGGGACGACCCCATAGGGGAGGTCTGCGTGCCCCTCAACGACATCGACCTCTCCAACAACCAGGCCATCTGGAGGGATCTGCAACCGTGTAAAGGACACACGGTTGGAATGATTTTAACTTTTTCATGTACATCCACTCAATCATACTCTTTCTCCCTCTCTCTCTCTCTTTTTTCTCTCTCTCACACACACACACTCTTTTTTTCTTTCTCTCTCACACACTCACACATAAAATGTATATGTACGTATTTATCCATATAATGTATAATTTTATATGTTTACATATATATATATAACATGTTAATGAAAGAGATATATGTGTGACCGTATACATGCACACATATTTACAGTCAGAGTCAATGATATAAACAAACAACATGCACATACACACACACACACACACACACACACACAGACACCACATAAATTTATAATGGCTGCATTGTGGTTTGATTTTACGAGAGTAACAATCAAATTGCCCATTAGTATAAGTTGGATCAGGTGGAAATATTGATGATGACGATGATGGTAATAGTGATGATGATGATAATGGGGAAGATGATAATGACGATGATGACGACGACGATGTTGATGATGGTGATAACGATGATGATAATGATGATGTTGATACTTCTTAAGCTAACTTAATGTTGTCTTAGTCTGAAGAGAATTTAATTTTAGGCAACTCGAACATCACTAAAATATACTGATCAGCGCACTGGCGATTGAATTAAGAGTTTAATTACTATTCACAGTGCGCTTATTGCTTTCTCTATTTCACATTCCCATGCACACACACACACACACATATACATACATACACGCACACACATATACACACATTCTCTCTCATACACACACTCTATCTATCTCTCATTTTCTCTCTCTCTCATCCTCTCTCACACACATACACAAAAACACCAAAAGTTTTTCAGTCTGTATTATTTACCAAAATTTTTAAACGGCATTTTTGCCTTAAAACATAAATATAAATATATGAATGAATAAACAACATTTATCTATTGAAACTGTCCCGTTATGTTAGATATACACAAAAATAAATGAGAAAAAATCTTTTCACGCTTCGCAATATCCATCCATCCATCCATCTATCTATCCATCCATCTATCTATCCATCCATCCATCCATCTATCCATCCATCCATCCATCCATCCATTCATCCATCATTGTTTTTTTCCTACTTAAACGTAGATATCATGTCCACCTGACGATGATATCTTCTGTTTATTTAGTAGTTTAATTAATACCAACATTATCGTCATCATCGTCCTACTTGTCATAGTCAGCATCATCGTTTACCCATTAAGAACGACCTCAACTGCGTTTTGTGGTTCCATCGTCACTGTTCTTATAATTACTATCATCAATATATTATCACCATTTTGGCATCCTTATTCATTACCATACCAACATCATAAGTAACCACGTGACATGTTTTCTTCTACTGCCATTAGCAGTGACTACTTTTTGGACAAAATCTCAGACAGACAGATGAGTTAGCAGACATTACAAACAGTTGTTCAATTTATTAGCTCTCTAAAATCATACTCTCATTGTAAAATTCTTTCATTGGTGTCCTAGTGTACTTTAGTTGCACAGTTGCACCTACTTGTGTTGTTAGGTTGTACTTATGTTGTTTTACAGTTTTACATGCGTTTTACAGTTGTTTATTTACCTAATGATGAAAAAAGTTCACCTGACTTCCTTTATTTTTAAACTTCATTAGCAGTTTATAACTGGTGCATCGTTATCGGCCGGCTGTTAATTCATCAATGTGGTGGATGTAGTACAATTGAGGAGATGAATGTGGTGTGGTGAACGTAATACCATTAATGTGATGGTGTGGTGTAGTACAGTTAATGTTGTAAATTTGGTACAATTGATGTTGTGAATGTGGTACAATTGATGTGGTGAATGTGCTACAATTGATGTGAGGGTGTGCAGTAGTAAAATTGATGAAGTAGGTATAGTACAAAATGTGTGAATCTGGATATAGTCCATTAGTACCAGTGTTTGAGTTTATGAATGCGCGTACGAATGGGCGGGTAAAAATGTGTGCAAGTTTATCAAGTTTGTTCGTGGAATGGTCAAATTTTTTTAGTTTTATTGGCTGGAAATGACGTCACCAGAAGGCAGAACTTAATTGGCGAATAAAAACCTGGTGTAACAAAAAAGCAACGTTATATTGGTAGCTTATAAGTTGCTTACACGTGTATGCAGCAACTGAGACGCGCATAATAAAATTAAATGATGCAACTATTAAATCTTTATCTTTCATTCTATGTGAAAGTGAACGATCAGCAGTATTTTGATCTGTTTTATGAGGTTCTTATGTTGTTGTTGTTTATGAGGTTCGTATGCTGTTGTTTTTATTTATGTGGTTTTTATTTTTTTGTTGTTTATGTGTTTTTACAATGTTCGACCACACATATTTCTACCTGTCCACTTTCTCTGATTTGTTGTGTCGGCGTTAATTGCTCGCAAGAATAATTTTATTACAGAGCGTTCGACAGCGCCTGCTGTGCTAGCCACTAGTTTTTGTCTCTCAAAATTTGTTTCAAAAAATGAAATTTTAGAAATTTTCAATTGAAAACATGTCACATTCTCAAGTAAAATATTTTTTCAAATGGAATTGTTGAAAAAAATTGTAATTATACCATTGTTTGGCAGAGAAACGTTTGAAAATTGCATTTCAAATTTTATTTTAATTTTCATGCGTAGACGAATAAATTATGAATATAACAGGAATATATGATATATAAGATATATTACATATATATTATTAATGATATATATATATATATATATATATATATATATATATACATATACATATATATATTGAAGCTTCCAACAATCGTCAAGTGTTCGTTATTCCGTAGATTCAAGATTTCTTATAGATGAACACAACTGCTTCGAACGCAAACTGGGTTGAACATTTATTTGAATGTCAACAGTAATAGAAGCAATAAACTAATCCAAGTAGCTACGTAAATTACAAAGAAAACTTCGCTTCAAAACCTCATTTTCGACATCGCTTCTTCTGCTCGTTAAGTACAAGATATTCCAATATATAATCCAAATATGTAATCCAAAGATTACAAATATAGAAAAGATAACAAATATAACGAGATGACATTAATAATTATATAGCGTAATTCCACCATTCCAGCAGTTACAACAGTATTTTACGTTCGAAAAAGTCATTTTAAAAATCAATTCATACAAAATGAACCAGGGCAAATTAGGAGAATTATTCATCGGTCTGTGCTACCAACCAACCCACGGCCAGATAACAGTGTTTGTGAACAGCGCACGACAGCTAAAGGCCAAAGACATCAACGGACTTTCCGGTGAGAGATATATAGATTTCATTCCGAAGGTCGCTTGCCTCAAATTCTGTCAAATTATTTGTTTGTTTGTTTGTTTGTTTGTTTGTTTGTATGTTTGTTTGTTTGTTTGTTTTTTTGTTTGTTTGTTTGTTTGTTTTTTTGTTTTTTTGTTTGTTTGTTTGTTTGTAATTCATTGCATCTGATCCTGTTATACGAGTTCCCTCAAAAATAAGAGCATTTAATGAAAAATCCACTTTAAATTATAAAATTATTTTAATAATATAAATTTTATTAACATTCAATTGTGACTACAACAATTCATAATTAATGAGTAACACATTTTCAGTGACCACTGAAATGTTTTTTAAAGGAACATGCAATAAATAATTGAAAGATGTCACCGCCGCACACGCCACACAGATCCCTACGTGAAGATATGGCTGACACACGACGGCAAGCGAGTGGAGAAAAAGAAGACAGTCGTCATCGAGAAGTGTTTGAACCCGACGTTCAACGAGTCCTTCGTGTTCGACGTTCCTTACGAGAAGATCCGGCAGACGAGTTTGGTGGTGAGTGTCATGGATTACGACAGGATGGGCAGGAACGAAAAAATAGGTCAGGTCGTGCTCGGCAGCAAAAGTGGGCCGATGGAGGTCAAACATTGGAATGAGATGTTTCAGAAGGCCAGACAACCTGTTTATCAGTGGCACATTCTCAAAGATTTTGGCTGATTGTACTCGGATGTCATGTTGATTTGTTTTGTTCTGTTGTTGTCGGGCGTTGAGGTTGTTTCGAAAATGGTGCTCTGGTGTTTTGTAGGGTAAGTTTGTCGTTTGCAATGAACATGTTGCCGTCGTTGCTGCTTGTGATGTTGTTTGTGATCATGTTTGTGATGTTGTTTGTAAATGTTTACATAACAATGTTGTTTCTGCTGATGATTAAGTTATAAAGGTGAAATGGTTATTTAGTTTTATGTGGATGTTGTTGTATGAAGAGTAAAGGCATTGCGTTGTTGATGCAAAATGATGTCCCATGCAAAATGATACAACGACGTTGTTGTTTGCATGCATGGAGGTAGTTTTATCTGTGAGAATGATGACGACGATTATGATAAGGATGAGGATGAAGATGACGATGCTGGTGATATTATGTATACATAAGCGATGAAATTGTTTCTATGGTGATATGTTGTTGCACAGATGATTTTTTTATTTCCGTGTTGTTGCTTTTGTTTTAAATGCTAATGTTGTTTTAACGGCGACGCCGATGCTTGCATGATGAATGTGTTGTTGTTTGTTGTTGTTTGCTGTCTACTGTCTATACGCTGCACTTGATCTTGTGCTGACTGAGTTAGTTCTTACTAAGCTATCGTCTTTTTGTCATAATGTTTACTTACGTAACTTGTATACATAAATCTCGTTGTTGTTGTTGTTGATGTTGTAGCTGTTGTTGATTTTGTTGATATGTTGTGCATGAATTGTTTTTGGTGTTTTTGATGATGATGATGATATTGCTGTTGTTGCTGCTGTTGTTGCTGCTGTTGTTGCTGTTTATGTTGTTGTTTATTGTTGTTGCTTTTCTTATTGATTATATCACACGCGTCTTATAAATGGTCCGAACGAACGAACGAATGAAAGTCAATGTCCTCGATAATGATAACGATGAAAAATAATGATGTCCCCACGGAGATGCTAATGTCAAATGATCAGGATAATGACAATGATGATGATGATGTGATGATTATGATTAATAAAATGAAGATTACATCAGGAGGGTAGTTAAATAGTGATGCTGATGATAACGATGGTGGTGATGATGATGAAGTTTTTGTTGCTGTAATGATGATGTTGACGATGAGATGATGAAGATGATCAATACGAAATGATGAATAATGAAGATATAGATGATGTTAACGAAGACAGTCAAAATAGTGTTCAATTGAGCATCTTAAAAACGAGATGATAGATGATCTTGTCCGAAATTAAATATATTTAAATATTTTTCTGAGCTATTTTTGGAAAAAATACGTTGTTATAAATAACGCCACACACATACATACACAACACACACACACACTCACACACACACATAAACCACACACATTAACACACACACATTAACACATATACACACACGCACAGACGCAAAAAACCCCAAGAACTACCTTGAAATTTTTAAATATTCAAATGTTTTTGTAAAATTTTTGCATGTAGAATTTTCAAGATTTCAATCGGTTAACATTTTAAAATTCAGTACTGAAAATTAAAAAAAAAATTAATAAACCTTGTTTGTAAAAAAATTACAAAAGCGAGGCAAGCTGATTAACCTCAATGATAATATTAATTTATATCTATAAACTGGACAAGATGATATTTTATTAGATATATTTCAAAATTCAACTTTTTAATCTGTAGATAACTCACCAACATTCGCAATCCCTCAAACATACACACGTTAACATTTATTTATCATACTTCATTTTTTTCAACTTTATTTAGATCGTGATTTGTTACGTTCGTACCCGTGTCAGCACTGCACTCTCTTGTTTCAACATTAGAAGGTTTAACATGGCACTATGTCTTTGTTTGTGCAAATCCTCTTACAATTATTTCCTACATATATAATGTATATTTCTATTCATGGTATATGCAGATATTGATATTCAATGTAAACCATTCATTTTGTAAACACATTATAGCAAATATGTTATATGAAAAGTGTAATGTTTGTCGTCAATCAATGAACGAACATTGTAAACATCAGATCAGATTGTTATTGCTTCGTTAAAAGCATTAAACGCTAATAATTCGTTCTAAAGATCTTATCAATTTTTATATTTTAAAAATTTAACGACTGTGGTACAAACAGAAATGTTCACATGCAACAACATGATCGTCAAACAATGAAAAAGTGGCCGCATGTTTGCTGCCATTAAGTTACACCAAATATTTTTCAATTCCTTCCAGCAACCAAATACAAACAAACGAAGTCTCCATGCACTGCGCATCTACAGCAGGTGATCATCGTTTAATGCCATCAAATGGAAATTCCGTGAATGGCATCCGGATATTTGGCATCGTGGAGACAATGATCCCACGAAACGGTAAACGTGAAACAGGACTGCGCGGAAACTGCAAACATGTACGTTTTGATAAGTGAGATCTTCATCATGATATAAGTGTACCAACCACATCAACTGAGATTGTTGCAACACATGCAAGTAATAACACACGGACACATTAATAGTTAGAACTCATAAAATAGATAAACAAGCAATAATCAATTAATTTGGGAAGATTAAAATGAAAAACTCATATTAAAAAATTTTTTTTAATTTATAGAATAATCATAAATTAAAATTTTTTTAAAAACCGTTTTAGTTTATGGGTAAGTTGGATTTGTTTTTGTTTTTAACTTTGAATACTGTTCAGGTGACAACAATGTTTTTTTGACGTTGTAAATAGTTAAAATGTCACTAGAATTTACTCAAACTAACTCTCTTAATTTTTTTAACTCTTCCGTTTTCTCAAAAAAATATTGATAAAAAATGAATACATTAGAAGCCGCATTAAAAACATTAGGACTAGTGCATTTTTCAGTTACAACTGTTGATAACATCAAACAAAAAAAGCAGCATCAATGTCAATTTATCCGCAAAACTACATACAGCCTCTTAAAAACGTGCACCGGCATAGAAATGAACTGGGACATTCTACATTCATACACAAGCACACTGACATATAATCGTTCGTATGCAGCAAGCTGCCAAACCTATCGGCCAAATATTGTTAACGGTGTCAGATAACATAAAAGATGATTAAGAGTTTTTTTCGGAATGGTTATAAAATATGAATTGGGCATTTTTAGTGTAAAACAAGTAATTTTTAAAATTAAGTATTTCAGTCAGGTTTTTGTCTTAAACAGTCAATTTGTCGTTACATATTGATACATTTTTGAAGCATACTTACTGGTTTTTTTTGTAAAATTATTATCAATCAGCTAGTCAACCAAATAAAATATATTTTCGTGATGTCAAACAAAATTAATAAATTCCTTCTACATTTTCCGTTGTCTTGAGCGAAGTGACTGTAAGGACAAGACATTAATCGTACAACTTTTCGGACAAGACTAACTGCTGAAACATAATAATACAACAGTAGAACAGAATCAAAACAAAGTGTAACCATTATTGTGGAATTAGCTATGTATTAAAAAAAACAGGATATTAGGAACAACGGAAACCACTTAGCTCCTTATAAAACATACTTTTATGAAAAAAAATTAAAAGTCTGGTTATTCGATTTCGAAAAAGTTGTATAATACATAGTAATCCAAAATCATTTGGTTTTTAAAACCAAAGCGATACTTTAAAAATTTTAATTACCGATGGTAACAACTCCTCCAATGCTTCCATGTTCACCGCATGATCAGAACATTCTTCGCAACTAACTTGAATGTCGTAAACAAACATTATTACGTCATTGCCACAACCGTCCGTATTGAAGTCATCATCACATAACCATTATTTTTGTTACAGACATTTTTGCTCTAAGTATTTTATTTTAAAACATTTTTTCATCTTTTTTTGAAGAAATAAATTTGATAACGTTCATGGAAGCATTATCCTAAAAGTCATCATCAGCAACAACGAGTTTCTGAAAACAATCTTTCGCGTGAAATTTTTTATGCAGACGATGACGAATGATCATGAAGCGTTGGCAGAAAGCTGCATCATCATTATTGAGTGCAATCTCGCATGTTCTTCTCATTTAATCGAACAACTTTTCAGATAAAAATTTACGTTCTCCCGTCCTATATAGATTCTTATTGCAGATTTATGTTCGTCGCCAGCCGGCGGGGATTCTAATTTTAAAATGATGTTCAGCCGTGCGGCATAGATTCTAATTTTGAGATTCATTTTCAGGCAACACCCACCTTCATCCATCTTTTTATTTATCCATCCATCTAACCATCCAACCATCTCTCCTTCCTGTTATCCATTCATCCTCCTATCCACCTGACACCGAGTTATAAATCAATTTCATTTTTATTTAAAATTTCATAACGCGCAAGAACCGAAGTGCATGTTCGCTCCGTCCATATCATGATCAATTGCTCCCCTCTATTCAACGCGCCGACCAATTTTTATGCTATGTTTACGCTGGTTTCGGCAAACTTAGAAAATTGTAAAAAAATGCATAGAAAAAAAATTATCATAAAATTTACTCGAACTGCCGTGTAAAATAACAATAAGCAACCAGAATAAATGAAGACGAGTATTGAAAGCAGTGACGACCGTAGCACAAATCTCAGAAGAAGTAAGTAATCTCACTAGTAGCATCAATAAGAGAAATTTCATCATTAACAGCTCGTCGTAAGCAACATCATCCATCATTATTTCCTTCCATATTAACATCCATTATCATTAACGTTATTTTAAGACTAATCTCCACCTAATTCTCGCACCTCATATTGCAAGCAGGTACACACCACACACACACGCACACACATATGTTTGTATATATATATATATATATATATATATATATATAATAAATAATACATGGAATATCTGCAACCATGATGACGTCGTCACTGTCCTCCAACCATTTCATCGAGGTGAATGAAGTTTCCATATTAAATAATATTTGTTGCGTATAAAATTTACACGCTACACTTTCCTCACCACTTATCCCACAGCAACATGCGTTTGTTATGGATGATGAGGATGATCAAAATACAAAAAAACGTCACAAGAAGAAAAATTCGAAAATATCATTTTTGCAGTTTTTATGGGCATCTTTGTTGTCGACAATTTTTGCCTTATCTCATTTTTCATAGATAGCAGACAGGCCGCTGGATGGAACGTTCATATTCAATCCTCACTTCTTCATCTTCCTCATCATCTTCTTCTTTTCATTTTTTATCTTATGAGTTATTTTCATGACACAAATTTTATTTCGATGTTATTTAATAGGATCAGTTCTTCATACTAACCCATATTCAGCACTACCCTTTAAAATTTGAAACGTAGCTTATCGCAATCGACAACATCAAAACTAGATCAAAAATTCATTTCATTTAAAGATAAAAGTAAAAACAAAAAATATCGTGCCTCGCAAAAATTGGACTCGTGTTTATTTCCCATTCATCAAATAGGTTCCCTCAGCTCGAGTGTAACGTAACACAACATCACACATATAAAAAGGAGCTATTTGGGCTAAACACACGACATACATAAAAGCCTACATTTAACGTGTGTAACTCTCACACGAACGAAACTTTAAATAAAAGAAATAAAGATACTTTGAATAAACGCTTGTATACAGATGCCTTACATAGAACGCAACATTGCTCAGAAACATACATATGAAGAAACGTGTGAAGCGGCCCGTAGGCATAAATTACACTGCACAGATGAGCAACACAAAATTTGCTATTAATGCATCCTGGCGTCTGTCAAGCACGACCTAACAAAATCTCTTTTGTGCAAAGAAAAAGAA
Organism: Helobdella robusta; assembly: GCF_000326865.2. Classification (NCBI taxonomy): domain Eukaryota; kingdom Metazoa; phylum Annelida; class Clitellata; order Rhynchobdellida; family Glossiphoniidae; genus Helobdella; species Helobdella robusta. Next base: position 4,180,133 of record NW_008704902.1, read on the forward strand.
AGAAACGGAAAGTTCTAAAGTAAAAAGTTAGCATCACACGTGGAAATATATTAGGATGTCCCGAATAGTAAAAACGAAACAAGATTTTTCTTCCACACAAAATGTTAACATAGTTATATGGACGCACATACCAAATGCGATTAACCATCGCTTTCAAATGTTTCCTTTAGTTTAGGTTATAAGATTTGAGGTCTTACTGTTGTGAGAAATAAAATTCATTATTATTTTTTGATCTTTCATTTACCAGATCACGTGACGGTTTAAAAAGATTATTTATTTACTAATTCAGTGAAAGACTAGCCGTAAAATAGAAATAATGCAAACAAAAGTAAGAAACATCCGTAGTTATAATCTGTAGTTTTAATCTGTTTTACAATCTATTCTATTTGAGAAATCAAAAACAACAAGAATGACTCGTGGACATTGAACGCAATTAAGAGAGGCGTAACTTGATTCATGCCCTACAAAGCAATTTGGTACTTGAACAAATTGGAACGAAACGTAACGGACACAACAGCCAGAATCTTGCTGGAGATGGAGTGAGGCTCAACAAAAGCAGACGACGATCTTTTTGTATTTTGCTTACAGGGAAAATTTTGAGTTTACCAGCTATTTGTCATATTGTGGGCCTAGGAAAGACATACACTATATACATTTTTTTGGAAATTTATTCCAGTGAGAGCTAGTGACTTCAAACACATGATCTTAACCAGAGTGCTGGAGTCGGTCGGAGCCGGAAAATTTTAGAGTTGAAATTTTAGATTTGAAATTTTTGAGGTGCCGGATATTTTTCATCCGACACCGACACCCTGGTTAAATATTAATTATCATCAGCAGAAATCAGCATGCCTAGCGATCTGACTAGTGACCACGTCTCAGCTGCCTGGTTCCAGTCGTTACAGATTGCATGCGGATAATGATAATCCATGCTGTATTTTCAACGTACAACCCAGACATATACATCTTCGCCATTTCAATTTTTTATTTTTGAAGGGAAAAGGCTGGCAGCTAAAATTTCAAGCTTTTGAAATGAAAATTATTTTCATTAATTAGTATGAAAACTGTGAAAATCGAATATTCAAGAAAATATCCTTTCAAAACTATTTACAGCGCTTGAATAAATAAATGAAAAAATAAAAAAAATATATAATTTATTTTCTCCTAGTTATTTAATATCCGAAATTTGGTGTACAACTTAGTTGCATGCTTGTGTGTGCTGAAGTGTGTCAGTGTTGTCTTTTTTTATTCTTTATCTGCACATTTAAGAATGTGAGTATGTAAATAAATATAAATAAATAAGTGTACATGTGTGTGTATGTGTGTGCGTGTGTGTGTGTCTGTGTGCGTATGTGTGTGTGCGTGTGTGTACATGTTTAAATATTTGTTATTTGTTGAGAACAATGAGAGAAAAGAAGCCCATTAGAGATGAGGAGATGGAAATTTGAAGAATGTATTTGTGTGAAACAAAGGAATGGAATCTGGAGTGCCAGTTAAGTAACGCTGTAACGTTATCAAGCACCCATGCGACAACAAGTACTTTAATATTCATGGTAACAGTAATAAAATGATGTCAATTAAAATTATGAAAAAAATAATCCCCAAAAACAGAACCGCAAGTAAAAATGAATGATCGGATAAAAAATAAAACTAAAAACAATATGAAAATAATTGAATAATTATTTTCATATTGGGACTGATGTGAATAATTGTGAATGATTATGTTCGTGAATACAATTGGAGCACGAAATTAAAATTGCACGAGTATAAAGAAAGCTGACACGTTCAATGTTCCGACAAATTCACGTAAGCATTAATCAAACCATCAGCCGCTCGCTATCATCCACATTACACGACATCTCGGTTCAATGAAGAAATATCTTCCACTATTTTTTGAAAAATACAAAATGAAAAACCAGATTGAACTAGTGATACAACGATGTGAAGAAAAAAAAAGAAAGTTAATTTGAAGATGAAACATATGAACAAATTGTGTTAAAAAAAAAATTCCGATCGATTCAATCAATGTTAACAATTCTGCACAATAAATAAAAAACAATCTCTAGAGCTAAGTGGTTATGAAATTTTTAAAAAATTGTTAACACGACCAATATTTAAAATCAAATGAAAAATATACAAATCTTAATGCGAATTTTTAATTACTGAAGTACAAAAAAGTCTTGGAGCAGAACAACCTCGCCACTACCACTGCTGGAGCCTGTGATCACAAAAGTAACTCAAACATTTTTTAAAACATGTAGAAAAATGGCTCATGAAAGTTTAAAAGAAATTTTTAATGTATTAAATTAAAGATAATGAACTTAATAAAATATGAAGTAGACTGTAGTGTGGTAGTGAGTGATAAAGAGATGCTGATAACCGTGTGAATGCTTGGAACCATATATAAGATCAACGTTGGAAACATCCTTCATATAAAAGTGTAGAATACGTACAGAAGATAATACATGTGACTGAGCAATACTTCGTTCGATTGCAAGGTAGGTTACAAAAGAGTGCATCATGCAGGTTAACACACGCGCGCACGCACACACGCACACACACACATACAGACACACACAAAACAAATGAATCAACTATGTTGTAGAGTGTCTTTGGCTGACCACGTGTTGGAAGATAGAACCAGTGGAAGCACTCTTCCTACGAATGGAAGGCAGGAAATCATTTAAAGCAAATTATTGAATAAATATAATTATTCATTAAATAATTAAATTAACGAATCAATTTCAAAGTGAGAACGAAATTATTTTGTACGTAATAACGCAAACCTGCTAACACGAACGAAAGTAGCAAACAAACTCTTATGAATGAATGGAGGAAGGAAGGAGAGAATGCATGAATAAATATATGGGTAAATAAATTAATACAAAACTGAACGAATGATTGATTGAATGAGTGAATACTTGGATGAATACATGAATAGATTGAATGAATGAATGAATGAACGAACGAACGAACGAACGAACGAACGAACGATACATACATATAAGCCAATAGATGTGGAAGGAATGAATAGCAACAAGGCATCGCAACAACGGCACCATCAGTTAGTTAGCATTGATATTAAATGAGTACATGTTAAACAAGCAGCAAACAAGAAGCAATGATGTGGTGATGAAAAGTTATTAACATCAAATAATAATGATGAAGGTATGGAGAAGAAGTCTCGAGTTGATAAGAATAATAAAAAGGATGACATCAATTGTTATTATGAAAATTATAGAATAATGAAACGAATGAATAGCCATCATCATAATGATGGAATGATGACGTTGAATGAATATGATGGTGAATGACGATTGCTTGGTGATAATGATTGTGTGCTGCAAGTGATAACAACTGCAATGATATTCTAATGATTGCTCGCCTAATAACTGTGTTAAAAATAGTGATGAAATGATGATGAACAAAGAACTGAAGTTGAAATAATGATGACGGTGACGGCAGCACTAGCATTGGAGCATCATCATATCACCGTCTTGTCCTTCCGTTTTGAACCAAAGAACATCTGAAAGAAAATAAACAAGTATGCTAAAGATTTTACCACCATAATCATCATCATTGAAATCATCAACATATCATTATCATCATCGTCATAATCATCATTATGTGTATCATTATCAATATCACCATCTTCGTCCTTACAAATATTTTATTAGCACACGCGTTGAAAGTCAGTGAACAAAAATAATAAATGTTACATGGAAGCAATGAAAATGAAATGAACCAAAGAACAACTGACTGAAGCTTTCGTCTTGATGCTCTGCTGGCTTTCCATAATTTGCTTCTTTTCGTCCTCTGTGAACCTCATGACCGTGCATATCACTTTCGTCAGCGTCTGATGGAGTGAGAGAAGGAAGGAATGAACAAATAAAAGGATGAAAGAGGGAAGGAACTGACAAATAAACAAAAGAATGAACGAATGTAGAAATTTACAAATCAAAAAATGAATAATGTGGAAGGAAGCTTGCCTTTGTCTCCATGCCCAGCATGTATTTGAAAAGGATGTGCCTCAGGTACTGAATTATAAGCGAATAAATTAATATCAATACAAATATAATTAACCATTATTTAATAAATAAAAAAAAATTAATAATTTGATAATTATGAATAATTAATTACGAATAATTTATCAAATAATTTGAAAACATTCAAAGTGAAAAATATTTATTAAATTTGAATGAAAAAAAAAATCCAAAATGGAAAAAGCACATTGTTGAAAAATTTATTTGTCAGATAGCAAATTTATGAAACCTCCAATTCAGTTGGCTGAATGTTCAGAGCTGAGTACGCTTCTAACAAGGACTTGTGAAAGATTTTTGAGTTGGTTGATTAGTTAATTGTTAACATGAGATTGCTCTAAATAATACATTTGAGCACCATTAATTTTATAAGCCAAAATTTACTACTTTCAACATTAAGAATTTAAAACAAATATAAATAGAACCACTTGTTGAAAAGAATGCTGGAAACGAATGTTGCAAATGAATATTAAAAAAAACTAATTCTAATCACAATAAAGACTGATAAATAAGATTACCGTTAGATGCATGAAGTTAAAATGTTAAAATTACTAGGAAAAAGAGATGCAACAAAAAATTTTTTGTGAGAAACTTCTCAAAGTAGTTGTTGAAAAAAGAAAAGTTGTTTGAAACAAAACATGAATAAAAATTCAAAAAAAATGGAACATTGTTATTGCTATTGTTATATTAGAGAACACGGAGCTGGTGAAAGAAAAAATAGCAATTTGTGTGTGTGTGTGTGGAGCGTGTACGTGTATGTGTTTGTGTGTGTGTGTGTTTGTGGTTTGTGTGTGTGTGTGCGCGCGCGTAACCAGAAATTCAACATATGCAGGCTACAAAATTTGGCGAAAAGTATAAATTGAATCAGCAAACTATCAATAGACAGATGATTAGAGTAAATATTTGCTACCCCACATATCACAGCATTTAAGTAAGTAAGTGAGTAAGAGATTAACAAAAACAAATGCAAAACGTCATACTTCATTATCAGTGTTGTTGGCGTCGGAAACTTCGACGTCAATCAGTGACTCGTCGTTGAATGAGAGAAGTCGTTCCTGGTTTCTAAACTTTGAAAATTTGTTGCTACTGGCGTTGCAACTGCTCCGATTATTTTTATCACTACAATTCGTTGGCGATTTGTTGCCGACGATCTCATCAAAGTTGTCGATGATGTCGGCCAAACTGTCGTCCAGAGAATTGTTGTAATTTTTGTTACAGTCGTGTTTCTCTTCTAAATGTGAAAGATCATTTAGAAGGGATATGCTGTTGCAGTTGTTTTGGTTGGTGTCGTTGTTCTCGCTGACGTGGTTTGCTGTCTGGCTACTCGGTACTAAGATGGCTGCAATTTAAAAAAAAAATTCAATTAATTGAAGGTAATTACTGGCAAATAATAAACTGAAAGAAAACATATTCTATTCAAGAAGGAAACGAAAAAGAGCCATCCATAACAATCTTAACACACCAAACACATTGATACAAAACAGTCAAAATATAAACTATGTATCGAATGATTCATTGATCCGTTTTTAGAGCGTAAAATCATTTTAGACGATGATGAGTTTAAAGAATGGACTCTGTGTTGTTCAGACATGAACATGAGACATGAAGCATTCATAGAAGTTTATAATGCTAAGACTAGAAAATAAGTGAAATTATAAATAAACATCAGCTGAAAACAACATCAAAATTAAGTAAATGTGATAATAACCTGGTTCATGATGAATGTAATTAGTGCTAATATGTGACAACATTGTTGTTGTTGGTAGTGTTGGCGTTGTTGCTGTTGTTATTGTTGGCGAAGATGTTGTGGATGGTTTCGTGTCAAGTTCCACTTGTATACCTACATCAAAAGAAACTATCGGTGTCCTATTGATAATATTCCCAACATCTTTATCATCACTGCTGTTGTTGTTTATGGAGCTTACATTACGAAATGTCTTTGAATTGTTGTTGTTATAACTGTTCTTATGTTTCGTTACATCAAGCATAATATTAGGATTACCAATATTGCTGTCATATTGTCCAACAGGAGACATTTTAAGATCATGCTGACCAGCACTTTCAACGACATCGATGTTAATGTCGTTGGAGTTAACAATAAGGTTACAGTTATTGCTGTTATTGTTGTTGATGTTGTCATCGTCATTATTGTCCACAATAATGACATTTGTTTCAGAGTTGACGATCATTTCACTGGTCGAAATTACGTCATCAGATGATGTCATCACAACGTCATCACTCGCTGGTGTGATGTGGTTTGCGGCCACCTCGTTATTCGTTGTAGTGTCATCATTAGGAGAAGTATGTGTGGCTGGTGGTGGGTCAGTCTGCTTGTCCTTCAGATGTTGAAGTTGTGAGGTTAATGTGCATATCTGAGCCTCAAACTCTTGCAACTTTTCGTTCTTTTCTTGCAGCACTTTGTTGTGCATTTCATTCAGTTTTCTTACCTCTCTATTTCTCTCTAACGTAGAACAAAGTGTTGGTTTAGATTATGATTATGTCTTGTGATAGAGTTTTTACATTTTAGTGGCAGTGACATCGAAATGAATTGCGATGGTAATTAATTACTAACCGATGTCTTTTTCTTTTTTGAGGTTATCCAGCTTGATGTCCAGCAGGTTGTCCCTCTCCTGCAGGATGGATTCGTGGTTCTCTCTCATCTTCTCCATCACCAGCTTCATCTAACATTCAAATGCAAATTGCAAACATCATGTCTTCACTCACGCGTTCACAGGTCTACTGTAGTACAGCATCATACTGTAACGGAATAATCTAGCCAGGCAGATTCAGACAAAATAAATAAACAAAACAGAAGAACAAATTAACTACAGGAACTCCTCTAAGTTGAAAACAAACAGAACGTACAAATGAACTGTCGTGTGGATGACCACTTCAAATTTAAACAACTTGACAACTAACCATCTCTCCTCAATCAGCATGATAACTATAACAAAATCATCTCCACAAACAGTTCACATAAAACCAGAAAACAAATGAAAACAAAATGAAAGAATTATCAAACTTTCAGCTGAGCCTCATCGAACTGGCTCCTGAAACTTTCTTTGAAAAACTGAACTTCCTGCCTGGACTTACGAATTTCTTCATTCAACTTGTCAATCTCATCAGCATGTTTCAACTTTAGTTCCTGCAGCTGAAACTCCATTTCGTTGTAAGAGGATGAAGACGATGACGGTGGTTGTGGTGAAGCAGGTCGAGTAACTTGTTGTAGTGAGGATGTTGTGACTGAGTTTTTATTTTGTTCTGAACTTTCATTCGGTGGACTATTGAGGATATTACAAATTGAAGCATAATTGTCTACAGCTTCTTTGTTCTCTGCAATGCATGCATTGTCGTTCACTTTATTTTTTTCATCAAGTTGCAGTTTCATTTCAGTTATTTTCTTCTTCGCTTCTTGAGAGAGTTGCCAAAATTTGTGATTCAACTCTTCAAAATCAGACTCTTTATCAGATAGAAGTTGTTTCAATTTGATGATTTCATTCTTTGCCTCATGAAGTTGTTCGTTGCTCCTATCAAGCTCCTTCATCTTTTCTTTCAGGACCATACTCTCAGAGTAACTCATGTTTGCAACTGAACAGCTGCCAACTTCATCTCCTAATTTTGACTCATTTGCATTATCAGCTTCAATTTTGACGGCGTTATTTTCGTTTGAATTCCTGACGATATCGCAGTGATCTCCACCGTCAATCAAATCATCACCAGCTTCAATGTCTTTTTCAAGAGCATCCCCATCAGATACCGATTTCAACTGTTTCATAACTCTTTTTAGTTTGCTATTTTTTTGCTCGAGCTCATATTTTAATGCATCAATGGTGCTCTGTGAAGAATTTTTTGTAAAGATGAGTTCATCCAGCAGTTCCTTCATATCATGCTGACTTGCATCCAACATATCCTTGAACTGACTCAACGTTAGTGAACTCTCCGACGTCACTCGATCCAGTTCAGAGGTCAGTTTTTCTTCTGTGCTGTTCAGTTGAGATCTCAGTTGCTGTTCTACTGTCGACAACTTCTCGTTTAATTCTCGAAGTTCCAATATTTCTGATAGATGTTCAACATTCTGCTTATTATGCTCCTTCTGTGCAAATATGAATGAACATTAAATGTCCTGCTAACTAGAAACATAAGATGGCGTCATGGTGATTAAAACTCTATGATGTAACATTATATTAACAATAGTAACAACGTAGTAAATGAGGTAATGCAGAAATAAACAAAAAGATCGAGTGATCACCAAACATGCTGTTCAAAAGCAAATGAAATTTTCTAACATTTGCTAGCAATGTTGAAAGTTCTTAGTAACGAGACACGATTATTACAATATAATAGTGGTTTAATTAAATAATGGTTGCAGATCAAAAGGTACAAACAAGAAGGACCTTCAACTTTTGAATGTCATCCTTCAATAACAGATTAGCCTCACTCAGAGCACATATTTCACTTTCCATTTTTTTTCTTGCTTCAACATTGATTGCCTCATTCTTACCTTTTTGTTATAAAATAACACAACTAAAACTTTGAAAAACAAATCTAAAAAGTTAATAAACTTACTTATTAAGTAAAATAATAATAATAAAAAGTGCAAAAGTACAATATTTTTCTCAAATGTTAATGCTCTTAGGTTTGACGTAATAATTCAAAAAATTTAAATGTATAAACTGAAAAGAAGCACCTTTGAGCTCCTCATATTGAAGCTTGATGCTTTCATTTTTCATGCTCAATTTTTCAATTTTATCTTGCAGTGCCAACATCCTGGAACATGCAGTGCTGTTTAGCTCTTCAATTTGCACAGTTAGTCGCTCGTTCAATTCAGTGGAGAACTCTTCAAACTTTTTATCTTTCGCGATGATGACGGACTGCAACTTGAAAGCCGAATCCACCTTCAACTTTTCAAATGCATTCATATGACGTTTGGTCAAAGAGTCAATGTCAGCCTGCTGTTGCATTCTTAAATTTGATAAGGCAACTTCATGCTGGGAAGTAAGTTCATTTTGTTTGATGGTTAACTTAGTAACGACATCCTTCAATTCGTCACCAGTGGAAAGTAACTTCAACTTCAATTCTTCGTTCTCCTAGATAACATCATTTGTAACAAAATGTAAAATAATGTTTAATAACATGAATATGACCAGACAATCAAAGCCCTTCAATGGTGCCAAAAACACTGTTCAAATGTTCAAAATTAGATTCCACTTGAAATGGTCTTCTTTCTACTTTACATCAACTAACCTACCTAATGCCGTTTCTGTGGCACAATATAAATGTAGATACATAAAATACATGAACACAGGTCAATGAAAATTTTTTGAAACATAAATTTATCAGTGACAATTTAATCATGATAAATGTAAAAGGCATATGATTTATGTAACGGGAGAATAAAGTGGAGTAACCTTGGATAGAATGGAGAGATCATTCTGCAGGGAGGTGACCTCATGTTGTAGCTGGTTCACAATCATCTTCCTCTGCAACTCCTGCTCCTCAGCTGCAAGCGCCATCTCTTCCTGCTCCCTCATCATCTCACTCATGTGCTCTTTCTCTTGAGAGCTTTTCTAAATTCATTCAACATGCAGCAGGTCATCCAACATCATTCAGCAGGTCATCCAACATCATTCAGCAGGTCATCCAACATCATTCAGCAGGTCATCCAACATCATTCAGCAGGTCATCCAACATCATGCATCTGATTATTCAAACAATGTCAGGCACCAGACAATTCAACGCCTAATGGGAAGTCATCCAAACAAAACAATTAACGATCTTGAAACGGGACTCACCCTTTCATTCCACTTGCCCTCCCACAGTTTGTCCCTCTCCAGGAGAGCTTCTTCTTTTTCTTTCTGAAGTTCAGAAATCCTATCAGACATCTGTTTCTATGTTTAAAGATTCAACTCATTAGTCAGCACTATTGATCAGTATTCAGAAAATTAATGACCATGCAATAACTCTTTACATCATTCTGCTTATTTTTTCGTTATATCTCTATTAGATAGAACATAGATAAGATATTGAATTGAATTGAAAAATGATTCATTTGGTCAAGATACAAACAGTATGTGCAAACAAAAAAACAAAATAAAAACTCTGCTTGCCTGCATAAGTTGAAGTGCTTCAACTTTGCCTCTCCTCAGTTCATGCAGTTCATCCAATTTCTCTTTCTCCATCCTTTCTTCTGTTGCTTGCACTTTTTCAGAAGCCTCTTGCTCAAGTGTTGTAATTCTTAACCTCAGCTTTGCAACTTCATCATTGCTTTCTTTACCTACAGTGAAATAGCTTTAATAACGACATGGCTGATAATTATTATATACATATATATGTGTTGCTTTTAAATTATATTGCAGCATATTTTATTGTTTCAAATAAAAATTGAAAAATGTTGAAGAAGAAGAAAATAATGACTTTGATGTTTGATAACAAGCAATTCAGCTTGCATTAGCTCCTTCTCTTCTGCTAACTCTTTTGCAACATGCATGCCTCTGATGACTTCCTGCTCCTTCTCTTCCAACAATCCATGCATTTCCTGCTTCACATTGGCAACATCCATCACTCTTTTAGATTCTGCAACTTCCAAACATTGCTCTAATGATGATATCCTTCCTTCTAAAGTTTTATTCAGCTCTGTCTTTTCATTCTGCAAATTTTTGTTTTAATTGATTAGATAATGCCACAATTAGAATTATAGAAAGAGTGCAACAAAACATTTTAGCTAAAGATAGTTATGTTATTGAAAACCGACATAGTTTTCAACTGGTTAAAATTTTGATTATATAATTTTTTAAATAAAATGAAATAACCATACCCTAGTGACGAAAAACTGACAACCTAATGAAAGCAAACAAATAATCAAATGCCCAACTAAACAACAAAAACTGTAGAAAAAAAAATGATTACTTTAACATCATCAATCTCCTTTGTTTTCAGTTCAATTTGTTGCATCAGATCATTTTTGTCATTGGACAGTATATGAATCTTTTCTTTAAGTGACTGAATCGTGTGTTTGCATTTTGAAAGCAACTCTTCTAACCTTTTTATCTATTCAAAAGTCAAATTAATTAAATTTTTAATTTATCAAGGTAATATATCTGAATTATTATGCATGCCACAAAGCATATGTCAATGAAGACTAAAGAATTGAACTTAATTATTAAAAAAATGAACATGACTGGCAGCAAACAGTCTTACTTTTTCTTTTTGTTCCAATTCAATAGAGAATGGGGCATTAGTAGTGGTAGTAGTATCAAAAGAAGATTCTACCTTCAACTCATTTTTGACCTCAGTTTCAGTTGTTTTCTTAATAAATGATTTTTTTAAAATAAATAAATTTAAGTCATAAATTACATTTGAACTTGACAACCTAATCTAATAGAAAATAGTTATACAAATTATATTCTAATAGTCTCTAGCTAAATTATTTTATTTTCATAGTAAATTCAATTAAAAAAACTGATTGGCACATTCCATTATGTTTTTATAATTTATGTAATTTGATAAATAACTCAATCCCATTAATCAAAAAATTATTAACACTAAAATTTAATTTCATTTCATTTTATTAAATATTAAATAATTTAAATAAAAAATTAATAACTGTTTTTTGATCAAGGTTTGTAGCTGGAACAGGTCTTGTTTTCAATGAACTATCACTAATTTTTTCCTTAAGATTTTTAAACATTTTAGGCAGTAGTAAAAAAAGGAAATAGAAAATATAAAAAAAAGACAAAAAAAATTAGTCCAGTTTAAATTTATTTAATTAATTATTTACAATTATGTGGCAACATAAAAATCTAAAAAAAAACAGAAACAATAACAAGATGATTATTTTCGGTTGTATGAAAACAGTAGTACACAGACTATGGAATGCTGGAAATAAAACTTGAAAACAAGTTGACTTATTATATAAATTTTTTTATGAATTTTTCAGCAACAGAGTTGAAATATAATAAAAAATCAACAAATTTGAATTGTTAATTTTAGTTATTATCATTACACCAAAGTTCATTGCTTATTCGAATTATGACGTAAAAACTTCTGTTGCGATAGTACCAAAATGGTTGATTCAAACGCTAGAATTCGTATTTGTATTCATAAGTTTCCACAATTTTTGCAATTTTGTTTATTTAGTTTAATCATAGCTTAGTTATCTTGATAATTCTTTAAAGTATCATGGTTTTTCTCTCTATATATTGTTCAATTGCATTGCAAAACAATCATTCGTTTAAAGCTAATAGAAAACGAATCCAGCCTCAATTTCAAACCATTCAAATCACTCAACGAATATCCTCCATCTCAAAAAACCGATCCGTGGTATTTATTACTTTACACTGATACAGTGGCGCACCTGACAACTTTGACCTGGGACCAAAATTTTGAAAATGTTTAAATTTTTAATATTATTTTTCAATTTTGACGGGAGCCAAGATTTGTGGTAGTGTAGCCAAAATTAGGCTGGCGACCTTTTAATTAGGCTGGCGACCTTTTTTGACAAAAATTTGTGCTTTTTCTAAGCAAAAACTGCGTTTTACTGACTTTCAATACAAATATTGCTCACAATGGCGGAAGCCAGGGCCCGCCCTTTCTCTAGATTCACCACTGCACTGATACCATCTTATCCTATACTTATTTTTCCCATTATAAAAATTACTGGAAATGTAACATATTAACGTTACACGCCCTTTATAATCGAAACAGGGATAACGTAGAAGTTTAAATTTGGGGGATTATGAAAAGCTGATAAAAAGCATATAACGCAATTATTTCTATATCAACGTTTTTGTCAAATTCCTTATTTCAAATCCTGCGTAATTCAGTGTTCCGAATTCCAATCTTATCGAACATTTTTAACAAACACATTGTCAAAACCTTACCTGTCCATATTTCAAGCACATACTTGTCAAATTTCATCTACTAGATCAGTTTACTTTTTAACCTGCAGGTTTAAATAATTTCACTCGCCTCAATAATCATCCCATTTTTTACAAATTCTAGAAAAGTAGCACAAAATTATTTCTTGGATTTGTTTTCATTTTAAACAGCATAAAACTTCATCTCATTCATTCATGTGATCAAAGCATCAAATACACCGTCCCACCAAGGTTATATATGGATATATTGTAACTTGTTATTTACAAAGCGCTATCTATAACAGCTTCTCATTAGCACTCTCTACGTAGAAATATTCAAGTAATATGCTGAAAACTTTTCAGCAATGTCACAAGTGGTGTCAATCGTTAATACTTATTAAACTCTGATAATGACATTCCAGATCTTCGTCGTTCCATTAACGGACTATTCCAGAAGACAGAACCACTGCAAAATCTCTATCAGCTGTTTTGAGATTGTAACATCTATAACATGTGCTAATCAGCTGATTTAAGATTTTCACGAAACGACATTGATGAAACTTTAATACATTTATCTGTTAAGTATGTTAGAGATAAACAGAAGACAGTTTGTTCCATTCTTCCATCACTCTATTCGGAAAAAATTACAACAGACCTTATGGCTAGAAACTATAGTTAGCTTGAAGTTGTGGTCCTTTGTACGAACATCGTGCGCAAAGAGTAACGAAGGGACAACATCAGAAAGAAGCTGACCATATATTATTCTATATAGCAAAATAAGGTTGGCTCTTAGACGTCTGTAGACCTGAGATGGCAACTCCAGTTTTCTCAACCGGTCCTTGTATGGAAGACCTCTGCAGGATGTTCTCACACGCGTTGCCATTCTGTAAACTTTTTCTAACTCCTCTATTAAACTGGCTCTGTAAGGATTCTATACTTGAACACCGTGCTCGATGTCAGAATGCTATTTGAAATTCCTGGCAATGATTCCTTGCATAGAGTTCGCATTGTGAACTACCTTCAAAACATGACTATTGAATTTTAATTTATCATCTACAATGACTCCAAGATCTGAAACTTTTTTAACAACCGGCAGATGAAGAAATCCGTTAACATCCAAAATGGTGTAGGGTAAACAAGATTTGTTGGAGAAATTTGTTAACAACCGACATTTATTTGCGTTTAATTTCAATTAATGATTGCATTTTATTAGTTTTGTGTTAACGTTCAAGCTCGCATTAAAAGTTTGTTGAAACAGTCTACCGAGAAGTTTAAAAAATTCAAAAATAATTTTGGCACTATAGATACAATTACAATTAATTTCCTTGTTGTTGGTTCATAGACACTGCTAAAAATAATGGGGATAATAAAAATATTAAATATATCAAAACGTATAAGCCTAATGATTAGCTTACAAGAAAATGATTGTACAGATACAATCGATCGACTGAATGACAACTTGAAAGATTTAACCAAGCGGGAAAGAAATGAATCACAATTTCGCTCAGCTGTTGCACAAAAATTTGACAATCTATGGATATTATGTGTTAATTGTGTTTGTTGCAGGATGGCCTTTATATGTTTTCAAATTAAAACGTATAGTTGAGTTTGTTAATTATAATCAGTATTTATTATTGTAATTTGATATTTGTATATCCGCAAATTATAATTTCTTCTCATCGGCGCTCTTGCGGCTGGAATAACGTGTTGTTGAGGATGTCGGTGTTGTCATCATCGTCATTAATGTTGATCTTCATGAAACATTAATTAAATCACTGGACGGTTGTGTTTTTAACCGTTTGCAAAAGTACAAAACAATTTTAAATTGAAATGTATTCCTATTGCGATACAGTACAAGAGGAATACTTTTTTACTAAAAATCGAGAATGCGCTTTACACAAACAAAGAGAATCCTGTAATAAATATACAACGAACGTAGTAATTTTACTTGCGACAAAGAAACTAACAATAAAAAGAAACAATTGATCAAAACAAAGTGAATTATTAGAGCCATCAAAGTAGGAACAACGTAAAGTTAATTTTTGGAGCCAATGATTTAGGAATGCACCGATATAAGTAAAAACAATAGTAAATGCAATAGCAAAACATTGTAAATGGTGAAGGATTAGCGTTGAAAAGTTTTTTCTGTATTAGATAAAAATGAATAAAAAAAATGTTAAAAGCTTTGTTTTCTATACAAATAAGTTCAAAATTTAAAAATCGAAGAAAAAAATTCGATACGAACTATTGAAAAATTGAACCAGAAACAGATCAAA
>NW_008704902.1:4195350-4240350 GCF_000326865.2 Helobdella robusta
TAGGACAGCTAGAGAATAAAACATTCAAAAACAATGCAAATCTAAAACCAAATATCTATACCAGATACGTGGATGATATCTTTGTCTCCTATAACGATCCTAAACAAATCACCCAACTTCTTGGTACCTTAAACAAATCTTAAACCAAAAATAAATATACAACAAAAAATGACAACCTCACATCCAACCCGGCGCTTAACCAACAACGAAAACAAAGAAGTAATAAAAACTAGAATCGTAAATAGTGACAAAGAAGAATATGATGCTATCGATGAAGAAAAGGAGACCAAGGAAGATGACCAGCCAATAAAGAGACCTGACACCTAATTCGCAACAAAGTTCAATTTTACAACACCAAAGTTAATTTTTACAACGTCAAAGTTCATCTTGACAAAGACAATATTTCCCTATATATACAGCAAGGAGCACTGATGATGATTCATTCGGAATCGAAATATGGCCTTATTTGCAGCATGAATTCGAAAAATAAGTTTATTTTGAATATTAATAAACTAAACGTTCACCAAAAAACTTTAGTGAGAAAAATCGAGCTACAAACATATTAACGCCAAACATTCGGTAGAATTTATAGAATATTGTAAAAATTATGGTCTATTACCAACAAATATATATATATATATACATTTATATTTATGGATTTTTCAATGCTCGTTAAAACAAAACACAAAAACTAAAGGCTTTTTTAATTTTTTTATATTTTAAAAAAATTTGAAAACTTGAATTACTTTCAATTGGTTAAATTTTTTTAAAAGGAGCTGGTGTATATATTAATTTATCGTTTAAATTCCTGACTTGTTGAGTTAATTTTGATTTGTTGAATTTTGTTGGTTTTTACAGCAAATTCATTTCAATATTCAAATTTTACATATTACTAAGTTGATAAAAATTATTACTGGTGAATAAACTTATTGATTCAATCCAAAATTTGAATGTGTTTAATTTATTTGGATTCGTAAGAAAGAATGTTTTTTATTTCATTAACACCATATAAAGTTTCAGTATTTAAAAACGTAATTTAAAAGTTAAAATTTTTTGGAAATATTTGATTGTTATCTCAAACATGCTTTATAAACTGATGGATACTAGTAAAAAGTTAAAATTGAAATTATTATACTTGGTTGTTGTCTGCGCGTTCCTCCTAACAATCCATGAACATTTCAACAAAAATTGCATCATTCGTCCAGCCACACCTCCAAGAGGTTTCGTAACTTCGACACCAAATTTTTCAACTCAAGCACAACTTCTGTCCTTTCAAATATTTTCATCATCTCTGTACGGCAATCAAACACAATCGTCATCTCTTTATGTTCTACCGTCTTCTTCATATGAAGATCCATTCGAATATGATGATGAACCAGATTTCAGAGTTATAGTTTTAACATACAAACGATTTGAATCGTTGAAACTCCTTTTAAGCACTTTACAAGATTTAGAGATGGATGGAGACTCGTTGCATGTCGATATCTGGATAGATAGAGATGAAAAGAAAAACACAGTTGACAATAAAACATTACAAGTTAGTAAAAGTTTTGCTTCATCTAACAACTACACATCGGTTCATGTCCAGGAAAAGCATGCCGGATTATACAAACAGTGGCTACTCACCTACAAGCCAAAACGTGATGACGAAATAGTCCTGTTTGTTGAAGACGACCAAGAGCTCTCCAAATATGGTTATCGATGGTTAAAAGCCGTTCATGCCAAGTATTCATTTTACGAAGATTACTTGGGATGTACGCTTCGATTGTTATCACCCGTACACCCGATGAAAATTAAGTTGGCAGGGAACGAATCAGTCTTCATGCACAGAGTATTCTCCACACATGCCTTCAGTCCAAAACCAGCAAAATGGAGGCAATTTCAAAACTGGTTCGCTTCTCATTGGAAAAGAAATGGCTTCAAACCATACGTCCCCGGAATCAGGCCAACATCGTGGTATAAATCATTTGAAAAAAAGAACACAACACACCACATGTGGTCCATGTGGATGTTGTACTTTTCTTATGTTGAACAACTATTTACGGTCTACAGCAATCCTGACATTTTTGTTATCAAAGCTTCAACAAATTTTTCTTACACCACCCCATCACACGTTAACAAAAGTGTGAAACTGAATGCTACGAGTAAAAATCTGCAAATTAAGAAAAAGCACAAATGTTTGAATAATGACAGGCAAGAAAAAGGTTTGCATTTCTCAGCTTCTAAACAGAATAACAAGTTAAAAAACGCTCAAGACGTTAAAAGAAATTGTATATTGTTGGATTTTTGGGATGAAAAATTTGTTTTATTTTCTAATAATATAACGAAAATTGATTGGGACGGTGGACAAGTATTTCCATAATTTCAACAGCTCAGCATTTATTTGTGATGTGTGATAATACCACGTTATTTGTGCTGCGAAAGATAAAAAAAGTAAAACATTCATACCATTTATTAATTTCAAAAATGTTTCAGAAGCGTTGCCAAGGAAAAGCTTGCAGACGCATTTACCAAAATTTTTTGTTAAATTATGTTTGTTTTAGTTAGAGTATTCTGTTTTGGGCTTTCCTTACAACAGTTAAGTTTGGCAAAATTATGTAAAAAAAAACTGGTTTGAATTGAATGTAAGATGGTGATGATGGAAATCTTGACGGCTGAAGTTGAAAACAACAAAAGTTAGGTTATTTTTTAACGATGTAACAAAATTTGAATTGAATGGCAGGCAAATGTTTTTTTAGACTTCGACAGCTTTGTTTTTACTTGTGACCTATATTTTTAATGGCACCATATCATGTTGTTAATACTGCAAAAATTAATTTAAATTATATTCATACAATAAGTGAGTGTTACAATTTCCATTTCAAACCATTTATTCACAAATTTGTTTATCAGAGCATCTTGAAAATGGTTGTGATATCGAGACTGATTGCCATCTCTTTTTTTAATTACTTCACTGGCATGCTTTGAAAATTTGTCATGTACACTTATTCAAATTATACTATTTTTGTATCAAAATTTGATTATTGTTGATGTTGGATAATTTTGAATGACCTGAAAAGTTCACAACTTTATTATGACTGAATATATAATTATAATATAATTATAGATAATTATTTATAAAAACTTGTATTTATTTATATTTTCACTTTTATTTATTTATATTCTACAGTGATAAAAAATCTGTCATTATTTTCATCCGTAATATTGTTCGCTCATCTTCTCATGGCCAAATTCTATCAAACATACGCTTAATTTCATCGTACTACTCCCAGAGGCTGATGCAAGTTTTTTTCTCGGATCCAAAATTTTTCAGTGTAGGATGATTTTATAAATTTTAGAGTTGATGGCCTATTTGGCTAATTTCCATTTATTCCCCTTTTGGTGATTTTCATGATTTTCAAACTTAGTTAATGACCCTTTTTCTAATTTCCGTTTACTTTATTACTAAGTTATATACAAAATCTTTAGTACTTTTTTCATTCTTAATTTAGTCTGGTCTGGTTGAGAAATGCAACTCGGCATCTTTCCTGGATCCGCCACTGACTATTCCATTGTAGTTTGTGAGCAAAAAAGTTAATTTGAGTCAACTTACAAATAAATTTCAACTTGATTCATCTTGTTTGTAATATATTGAGACCGTTTAAACAAAACTTGTTCAAACATTATTTCACTCAACATTCATAAATCAGCCATGAAAAATGTATGTTAATCATTCACCACAACACACAGATGCATTTAATATTGATCAATCGACGCAGAGTAAAGTTTTTATAAATTATCCTGCTCATGCCATCTCATCTCAGAAGCATTCAATTTTACAAGTTTCTACATGATCAACTTCATCGTCGCATAGGTTTAGTTTTATTACAATAGTAAGCAGATTTATGAGTTATCCAAAATACGAAATTACCATGTTTTAAATTGAAAGTATGTATGCCTACTTCACTTTCATCTTCAGACGAAGTGTCTTGATGCTTTATGCAATAAAACGTTATATCAAAGTTTTCGCATAAATTGTTTTTATTTTTCATCTTGATTATTAAGGTCTGGCTATTAAAAATTAGGATAATTGAATGGCAATTATTTGTTAACTCTCAAGTGGTAAGATGTATGCACATA
Source organism: Helobdella robusta (assembly GCF_000326865.2). Taxonomy (NCBI): domain Eukaryota; kingdom Metazoa; phylum Annelida; class Clitellata; order Rhynchobdellida; family Glossiphoniidae; genus Helobdella; species Helobdella robusta. The sequence goes on from NW_008704902.1 coordinate 4,199,470, forward strand.
AATAATTATATATATATATATATATATATATATTGTCGATATATATATATATCTTGTCGAATATATATATATATATATATATATATATATATATATATATATATATATATATATGTCTCTCTGTGTGTTTGGTGTGCGTGTGTGAGTGTGGTGTATGTGTGTGAAAATGGCGAGAAAAAATTAAATATTTACTTAGAAGCAATTAAATTTAGCTGTTTGTTTGATCATTTACTTTTATTTATTGACATTGAAATAGCTAAACCAAATCGATATATTTTCAAGCGACCTTTTACAAGCAAGCAACGTATTACAAGCAACATATTTGTAAAATATCATTCATTATCATCTGCTGTCTGCCAGCCCTTAATCTCCTTAATCTTTTTCTATCTTTTGTCATTTTCCCGGTTTCTGCGATGTTTGTGTTTTTTATTTTGATGTTGTCAGTCCAAATCATTTTGGGACGACCTCTTCTTTTCTTACCCTCTACATCGCTCGTATACCTTGTGATAACATTATCACATGTGATAATTATCCCAAACCAAATATATTCCATATGAAAATTATCCCATTATAAATTTATTCCATGTAACGATGATCCCAAATAATTATTTCATGAAAAAAAATAATCCGTGTTTCGCGGTACGCTATTATGCAAAATCGAAATGAATATCATCTTTTTTACTTTTAATACTGTCATTTATTTTTTTATCAACATATAAAATTCATATAAATTGGGCCACGTCTGAAAAATAATAACATCACGAAACGTTGGGAACGCGTCAAGAAAACGATCTTAACTCACAGTCACAACGATACAAAAACCTACAAGCCACACACAGCCACAAACGACTTCATAAAACCCTACAACACAGAGGAATACTTGGAAGCAGATGAATAGATTAAATGTGTTACAGAAACATTATACAGCAGCGCATGCATGTAAATCAACCGATGTGTGCCGCGCGTTGTATGCTTATTTTAAAATGTTTGATATGTCTTTGTGTGTGTGTGTTGTGTGTGCGTGCGTGTGTATGTGTGTGTCTGTGTGTGTGTGTGTGTGTGTGTGTGTGTGTGTGTGTGTGTGTGTGTGTGTGTGTGTGTGTGTGTTGTGTATGTGTTTGAATGTTCGTGTGAATATGTGTTTGAATTTTCGTGTGACAAGTTGCATGAGTTCATAAGTTAGAGTAAAATTTCAATTGACTTATCCAACTTTTTGAAAATCTTTAAGTTGTTAACAATCAACAAACAAAAATTCAATTAAAATTAAAGCATCTTCATCAGCGCAATAACACAAAGCTACTACACAAATACACAAACCACACGCAGTGGCGTAACGAGGGGAGGGCAGAGGGGGACAGTTGTCCCCGGGCGCAGGGCTGGGGGGCACAATATCAGTGACCAAAATATCAGTGACCAAAAAGGTTTTTTATTATTATTTTGCTTTACCTAGCAATTTCTGTGTCTGTCCTTTAGAACAGGTCAGTCACAGTGCAGTTAAAAGCTTGTATAGATTATGCTCTATAGTCTATAGTATAGTACCTTTGTAGTATAGCTGCATTGGGTTAGTCAGTATAGCTGCCTACAAATACCTGCTATTACCAGTGATGGGCATAGTTTAATTAAATAGTTGCAAACTAATAGTTTAACTACTTTTTTTTAGTTTCCTTCCTAGTTTAACTAAAAAAAAATAGTTTAGTTAAAACGATAGTTTAACTAAAATATTTTAGTTGCTAACTAAATAGTTTAACTAAAATATTTTAGATAAATATCTTTTATCCATGTCTTGACTTATGGTTTTTGAATATTAATTTTAATTTGTAAAAAGTTAAGCTTTCCATATTTTTAAAGCAAAGTACATTCAATGTTTTTGGTTTTTACCAATGTTTCGGACTGTTTGATGTCTTGTTTCCTCTCTGTGTTGAAGGTTGACGCTGATGGTTGGTTAGTTGTTTAATCTTTAAAATTTGTTGCTGTTTTGTTAAAAATATTTTAATAAATACATTTATGTAATTGTCTATATTCAATTAAGTTGGTTTTAAACACTAAATAATTTATTTGGCCTAAATTTTATGATGACAAGTTATGTTAGTTAATGATTTTATTTTTAGCGCATTTTTGAAATGCAGCTTAATACTTCACTTTGAAAAGACATGTTTTGAATAGTTTGTTATGTTAGTATTATTGCCACTTTAGATTATGTCTGTAAAAAAGTAAATATAAAAATAGTTGCAAAATAGTTGGAAAAAGTTTAACTACTTTTTTTTTAGTTTAGTTAACTACTTTTTGAAAAAAGTTTATAACTATTAGTTTAACTAATGAAGGCAAATGAAACAAGAGAAGCTAGTAAGTCCAGCAAACTCCTGGATTGTTTTTTGAAGAAGGCAAAGTCAACACCAGAAGAAAGCCAACAGCCTCAGGATACTGATGTTGATGAATTCAATCATCAACCAAGTGTACAGCAGAATCAGCAAAACATAGAGAACAGTAGCAGTTTATCAACTTCATCTAACTCTGAAGTAGAAGAAGAAAATGATATCATTTCTCATAGACCAAATCCAATTCCAGCTGTGCTTATGTTTGGGGATGTTGGCTATTTGGATTTCGACCAAACGTCACAATTGCCTATAATTTCTCAACAGCTCTGCACAGAAATGGTATCTCGAGGCTCTAATGTATTTCAAAATAATAATGGTCCATTTGCTAAGAAAGACGGCCGTTCTATGACGAAGCCATGGTTCAAGCGGAGACTTGCCAATGGAAAGGGAGATGAGGTGAATCGGGTCTGGCTAGTTTATTCACCATTGAATGAAGCAGTGTATTGTTTTTGCTGCTTGTTATTTCCCTCATCGAGTGCAAATAATAAATCATCTTTTGAATTATCTAATGGATTCAGCAAGTGGAGGAAGCCAGAGAAACTAGCGGCTCACGAGAACAATCCTTTCCACCGGAAATCATTTAATGCATGGATAGAAGCAGAGTGCAGATTGGTTCAAGGGAAAACAATCGATGTATCTCTTGAAGCTGAAATTCAGTCAGAGGTTGCACGATGGCGAGATGTTTTGAAGCGAATACTAAATTGTATAAAATTCTTGGCCACTCAAAACTTGGCATTGCGTGGACATATTGAGAAACTTGATGCCACAGGAGACAAAAATGTAGGAAACTTTTTGTCTGTTCTTCAACTTCTAGCTCAGTATGACCCAAATTTGCAGTCACACTTTGACCATGCTAGAAAGAATCCAGGATCTGTTACATATTTATCTCCAGAAATTCAGAATGAGTTCATCAGCATTCTTGCTTCGAATGTGAGAAATCAATTGCTGATTAACATCAGAAAAAATAAATACTACGAGATTTTGTTTGATTCAACTCCTGACTTGGCACACCGGGAGCAAATGTCTGAAGTTATCAGGTATGTTGACATAAATTTTGATAAGAGGGAGGCTCTGCACATGGATATTACAAGAATTCGTGAAGACATATGCAATGATTCAGTGCTAAAAGCAAAGGAAAAATGTGAGCTATGGGGTGTGGCTGTAGAAAGTAGAATCAGGCGACGGAGAAGGATGTCTGGAGAACTTGCCCGAGATGCAAGACTTTCGGCAGAAGAAGAAATTGTTCGTATCATGAAGAGTATTTTAGATCGACTCGAACAGGAGATGACAACAAGGTTTACTCGTCTCAAAGATCTGATTTTCAAATTCGGATTCTTACTTGATGTAGACAAACTTTTGATTATCAAAGATCTTAACAGTCTCCGTCAGCATTGTATTGACTTTGGAAATTTTTATGACTCGGATGTTGAAGGAATTGAGTTATTAAATGAAATATGTGACTGCAGAATGCTCCTTGAGACCCGCCAGGATACTGCACCAAAGACTCCTACAGAACTCTTGTCATTCATTATTAGTTACGGAGAAGATGTTTTTCCAAATTTGCGTGTTGCTCTACAAATCCTTCTTACTATAGCTGTCTCGATTGCCAGCTGTGAGCGATCCTTCAGTAAATTAAAAATAATTCTTTCCTATCTTCGAGCATCCATGGGATAAGATAGACTCAGCGATCTGGCCCTAATGAGTGTGGAGAGGGAAGTTCTTGAACAGATTGATTTTGATGATATAATTAACCAGTTTGCTGCAGTAAAAGCAAGAAAAATAAATTTTCTTTAAAATTCTGCTCATTTCCTAACCACAATTTCTAGACAATACTTAGCTGTTGTTTTGTTTTTAAATTTAATAATTTTTATTTCACACTTCTGATTCAGCCGACAATAAAAATACAGAATTATAAAAACTACTTGAAAGAATCTAATTATATACATCAATCATAATCATTTTTTTTAATCATAATCATTTTTTTTGCCAAATAAATGATTAAATGGTAATCATTAATATTTTGTATTACAATATAATAGTTAAGAACTGAGAAAGAATAATACAATTATGGTGTAAGGTGCAATATGCATATAGAAACATGAATACACTGAAATGCATTGTATATAGGCGTCACGGAGTGTAGCCTACTTCAAATACTGAGTACGACGGTTATATTTTATATAGTTTGACAGATTTTATGTAGGGGGCGCAAATTTTTTGTTTTATCCCCGGGCGCAGAAGACCCTAGCTACGCCACTGACCACACGCAACTTCACAACACACAAAAATAGACAAATACAACAGCAAATAACTAAACACAACTACATAAAAACAACACAACATACATCAAGTCAATATTGTAGTTAGATGATCAAATAGAAAAGAGCTAGTTTAAAAAACAAACAAACAAATTAAAATTCAATTTTTTTTTATCCATAGCTCGATTTTTGTCGTAATAAACGATGCACTTTATCCATAAATGTATTGCAATGGCAAAGAAATTAAAGAGAATAACAGGTGACACCAACGTAATGTACAGTGCATGTATAATTAATAAAACACACATGCCTATAGGATGAAGCAGTGCAATGCATTAGCAACCTTCTACGCCAAAGAACATCATTGATAAGAAACCTACAATGGGAAATCCCATAGACAAACATTGCTGGTTGTCGTCCATGCCCATTACACGTATGCAATTACATTTCTTTGAGAATATTGAAACAACGCTGTGTTTCGTTACTTTTTCAAAGTTAAAAACGCTTTGCTCGATATTTGAAATTTAAAATATTAATTAAATAAATAGAGTTAGTGACAATATGAAAATAATTTAAATTGTCCTGCAGGTAGGAAGTGACATATCATTAATTAACAAAGGATGAATCTTTCATAATTTGGCATCTTTATATTTGTAGTTAGTTTTATTCAAAGCGGTGAGTTTTAAGAAATGTATAGATATGAAGAATTACAAAAATATGTTCGAAACCCAGAGGCACGTAGAACTTTGTATATTTTAGTTAAATTGAAAAAGTGAGTGAAGCATATAAAAATTCGTACTAAAGTTGGGGGATGTCTCTGATGATTTAATGAAATTATCTGCAACCAATAAACTTTTTTAAACATCATCACCATCATTATCAGATGTGGTGTATATATATATAATATATATACATATATAAATATATATATATATATATATATGTGTGTGTATATATATATATTGTTTTCATACCAAATATTTACAGAATCGATAATATATCATCATGCATGTATACTGATGATCTGATGCAAAACATGCCGCAATTAAATTTTAATTAAATTTTTATTTCTTCTGAAACTAGTTAACGCCCTTCTTTACTTTTGAGAAATAGTAATCATTCAACATGGCAAACAAATAAAATTTAAAGTTCAGTTCAGTACAGAATCAAAAATATTGATTAATAGTGTGAATGATTTTTAAAATGTTTCAGCAAATTGACTTTCTTGTGGTGTTTCATATTTTCAAAGTGCGTTCCAAATGCTGGCGGAATAAACGGAAAATTTTATCTTTTCCAATTGAAAAACTAAATCTTGGAAGCAAAATATTACCATCATCAGCAAGTGCCAACATTTCAAAAATGTTAATTTGTTTGTTCCATCTTGAAATCAAATTTTCATCAGCCAAATTACCTTGCCTTGTTTAAATTTTTCATTTAAAATGAGCAAATTTTATAGAGTGATGCTGCATTATGTAAAATTGTGCCATCATAAATATTTGATAATTATTAAAATCACAGAATACTGTTTGTTTTAGCGGATTATGACGTGGATGAGTTTTTTCATTCACTCCATGCCCAGAAGAAGAAATTAAATATATCGTACCTCTGTCTCTGGCGACAATTTGACCGTTTTTGTGAAAAGATATACACTTATATCTTCTCTTCATTCAATTCATTCAATGATCCAATGATTTTAATAATTTTTTTTCATTATGAATAATCACTTGCCTCATATGCCGTCGCTGCAATTCTTTCGAGGTATGTTTGTTCATGGTCATCCCAGTAGCACTTATAAATAACTAATTTGGCTTTTTATTATCCATGTTTGTTGGTGGAAGTGCAGAAGCGTGTACGCGAAATATGTTTTATGATTTTAATTTTTCATTATTAATAATTTTTTATTATACTTTGGCTAACTATTCAAAATATTTTTAAATCTATCTATGTTATAAGAACAAAAGGTTCATTTCATTTTTGCTGTTTCATTTTCATCATATAGTGCATTTTATTTATTTAATTTGACTAAATATTCACTTCTTGTTTTCAAATATAATTTGCACGGCACGATCTGCATTTCAATGAAACATTTCAAATTAAAATCAAAAATTATGGACAGACGTTTATAAATCTATAAAATCTAAAATAAACAATTAGACTCGCCATAAACAATAAAAGCGCACGTTCTAAATCACAAGATCAATTCATGATTTGTTACTTTGGCCTGCTGAACAATTTTTCCGTTATTACTCTGCTTGGACAGTGGTTAATCAAGAGCATAAATGTTGAAGCCATCGAGAAAATCAATCGCTACCCAGATTTTTACTCTTATTCGATTCATCATGGCACACAATAGTTTATATTGAAATAAGCAAAACAAGATCTAGTGATGCAAAATTGAAGAAATGAATAACTAAAATTTATATATATAACATGAGAAATAAAACATAAGTTTGCAATATTTAAATATAAAAAAAAACATTGAGTAATGTAGTAACGGTGCCTAGATATACATAGCTTGGTATTACGATACTCATTTGTTTGCAGTTTTCAGGCAGACGAGTTTCCATCGTGCCTATTAAACTTACAATAAAATAATACATTGGCCACGCACGGACCAAATCCATCGATTGAATAAACGTAAACAATTAACGCGCGTGTGCACGCACTAACATTATTTTATTGATTCCAACATGCATTACGCACCGTAATAAAGTAGAGTAATCATGTAGCAATGACAATATATTAAATGAATTATGTAATTGGAAGCGTGTGCTCATTCAGCATTTATTTCAACTACATTGTTTTCACTTAGAAATATACATTATGATAGATAAGTTTCGCTTGACTGTGCATCAGAAAATTGATAAACGCTAAATTTAGACAAATATTTAAGTAAAACTGGATTAATTACTCTTCGTCTTTACAAAATGTCCTTCATCATAAATTTATAATTTATTTTTTATCAGTTTCAATTTTTAAAATTACTTATATACAATCAATCATTCGCAAACAAACATTTCAGGATGTTACTGGATTTTGGAATAAAATTTTATTGATAGATCTGTTTAATGTTGATTTGTCATTTATTTTATATATCACAATTAGATTCTTCTACCTTTGGAAAATATGCATGCCATGCATGACATTAATTTTTATAATGTTCGGAGTAAAATACCCTTGCCCCATTTTTGAAAATGCAAGTTTTTTATATCACATTTAGATTTGCACAATATAATGTAATATAATTCTAACAAATTAGTCTACATTTAAAAGAATTTAACTTAATTATTATATAAATGTTTGAAAATAAAACTTTTGAATTTCACCAAGAACTATCTTTTTGAGCATTTGGAGAATTCTAATTTGAATAATTTGTGACATTTCACAACTTCGACCCATGTTGACACGTTGGTTTTTGATTGGATTGTATGTCGTTGGTATCGTAATCGAGCGTTTGAATGAATGAGTATTCAACTTCTTGAAAAATTGTCTTACAAGTGTGATATAATTTTTCAAGCAGAATGAAGATATTGTTAAATAGTTTTGAAAAGCTTAAACCAATAAGTTTTGTTAATATTTCAACCATGTGTAAATAAAAATCCAATTTTTAAAAGCTTATAAAATATCTAATTCCGTCGCATTAAATTTTTAATTTTTCGTTGCAGTGTATACCATTGCGTATGACAGAAAAAACGAAGAAAACATAACAGCGATGTTACTGTGGTAATGAAAAAAGGTCTCAGTATAACGAATAAAAAATGAAGTGGCTAATTTATACGGTGGTTTTGAGAAGCGTATCTATTACACTTGAACGAACATGTTGTCATTGAATAAATTTGCAAGGAGATGTTGAAAGGGTGCATGTATTTTCTTCATGTTTTCATCTTACATTGCAATGAATTCGATGTTGCATAATTTTTCTTGTTTGTTTTCAAATCCACCAGCAGTGTGATCGATACCAAACAGTTTTACAAACATTTATTCTTTTAAAATCGTGTTCTGCAAAATTTCAATTTGAAAACAATGTTTTGAACAACAATAAATTTAAAAATGTAACTTTCTTCTACGATAAACCGAACGTTTGATGGTTTCTGTGCAGTCGTTTTAAACATCTGCATGAAATATTTTTTTCAAAATTAATGGTATCAGTTGCATGATTTTCATTGAAAATTATTGAAATACTAGGCAGCTATTTTCTGATGAATTCTTTATATTAAAAAAGTGTAGCAAGCCTTAAACGATGTTTTGAAACTAGCAATGGAAAATAATGTTATTTGTTTGAAATTACTACAATTTACTACAGAAGTATAGACATCTATCCAATTCAAATTTATTAATCTCAGCAGAAGTTCATTTCAGCTTCAACGAATGATAATTTGTACGCCTTAAAATCTGTTTCACTCAATGCTTCATTCAGAACATTATGACATTTTTTAACGTTAATTTCAAAGTTAATTTATTTAACGATTCAAGTATTTTAAGACAGCTTTTGTCTATTTAAATATAGCTATCTTTAAATTAATTTGAAAGATATACAATTTTATAAAAATTACAAGTTTTAACTCTGTTAAAATTAACATTTATTAATTTCATAGAAAATTTATTGATGATAGTGAACATTACACTAGAGGGAGATCAGAGGTGTAGAGTGGAAGTTTCCCCAGTATTGCTTGTATTGCATGTACGCATCATACACGTATGAGGATCTTTGAATTTAGGGCAGAAAGTATTTGAACCATGCCGATGCGTAATAGCAACGCGAGACATGGCACTTTTACGGACTGAGCTAACTCGTTAACCATTTGGCAATTTTGTATGAAAAATATAGATATTAATAGTAAAATTGAAGCGAAAGAAGCAAACTGCAGGTTTATAAAGTATTTCTGCCTACGCGACTGAAGAAGAGACTATGAAAAGACTGATCTATTACCGGTTTCTAGTTCCAAATTTTTTAATTTTTCGTTGAACATTCTCACGCCAGGACTGTTTTTGCTTCATCTTGTTCTTTACTGCAATTATTTTTTTTCTTCATCTGACTATTACTATTAATTATTATTATTAATTTGTATTGCGTCCTATGCATAGCTTCAGGGGCGCTTGGATAAACAATGACTTTTGACGTTTCCGTAGGACTGGATAAACAAAAAGTTCTTTAATCGTTTCCTAAAAGTTTGATAGTCGGTGGTTGAGGAATAATGGCAGGCAAACAATTCTACATGGAAGGAGAGCTGTATGTAAAACGTTTGTTGACAACTGATGAATTGCTGACAATTATTAATTATGATGATTGTTGTTTTTCATAAAAAAAAAATCTTTCAAAAACTTCAGAGTTTCAAATATCAAAGTATCTGTATCGCGTCAGTTAGAAATCAATCAAAACATTGACTCATCACGGGATAACCCGAAAGAAGAAAGAACGATCATTTTTGTGTTATACAAACAAATTTTGGATAAAAAAAATTAAATCTTGGCATTTACAAACAAATTAAATTAAAAACTATAACATGCAAGATTATGGTAAGCTAATAATAGTTGTGTTAATAAATTTTAACAAACCAACCATGGATATAGGTTTCTTTTCGCCGCTGGAAATGAAGTATACAACGTCCAGTTTAACCAACCAGTTCAATGTTTATTGTTTTTTAATTCAAATACTGTATTATTGATTGAAATGTATGTCTAAGTATGGTAATTGAAACAAATGTAAGTCAATCTAGTTTCCAAATTAACTATTACAAATTTGATATTTTGTAATGAGCTATTTGGATGAGAAGTTAAATTTAATGAATTATGTTATAGTTGCAACAGTCGTTGGCACCTGTGACCGTGTGGATGATGCTGGTGTGTATGAAACGGTTTATGACCATCGTATTTTTTGACCCTTTTTGCCAAAAACGTAATATTTGGTTGGTCTATAAACTTTTATGTTCTCTCGTAAGACGCTTGAAGGATTGAGCGAGTGCGTGTGAGTTTGCGGTCCATCGACACTTGCAATTGCAATTCACCACACCGTTGGTTAACCGTTATTTAAACAAAACGAAATCCGTAGTGGCGCATCAAAAAATCATTAAACTAATATTGTTATAGAATTTTAACTTAAATACTTTTTGCATTTAAATAATTGCTTTTAAAAATAACTATCGTTTATAATTTTGACCATATCCACTAACACAAGTCCGATGTTTTGATCAAACATCGAAATCGAATTAGAAGATGATAAATCGCTTTTTTCAATTTTCTCCATGCCATTCACATTTTAACGATGACGTTCTACACGTATTAGCCTATTTAAGAATTAATTTATATGGAAAATCTCAATAGCACTAACTTGAAAAAATGGATTTTTTTGTAGAATAGCTGTAGTTTATAAGTTAGATTTAACTTTTTCAATCAACCCGTTCTTTAATTTTTACAATTTCAAGAAAATAAATAATGTTTTACAATTAAGCTCTAAATAAACTGTAATTTGTGCTAATAGTTATACCAATGAAATTCGATGTTTATTTTTACAATTTAAAATATTTTTTATGTTTTGCTAAGCTAAAAATATTTTAATTAATTAATAAATGTCGCTCTGAATTAATGCACTAGTTTATGCAGTTTTTTAACATTCTCTTGCTGATCGATTTTTTGGTCAGTGTCCTGCCTGGGTCTACCGATTTTTGCCTGTTGGAACATTACTATTGAGATTGACTGCTGTTCTATTCTATTCAGAATAGACTATTCTACCTACTGATAAAAAATCTTGAGTACGTCAATTTTCATATTTTAATGTTACATATAAGTAATGTTGCATATAAGTAAAAAACCGATTTGAAAGGTAACTTCAATTTTTTTACCAGTGTTTATTTTAAATCTTTAAATTAGATTTTAAAATTTATATTATTATCCTTGTTGTTAATCAGTTTGAGTTTGTTAAGTAAGAAAAAATAAAAGATTTTAAGTTTAAGAAATGGGTGTTAGTTAGTGTATAAATAATTGCCTGTCCTGTCTGTCTTCAATTCTGCCATGCTTCTCTCTATTACTTGTTTTATTGCTAAGTTTATAAAAAAAATATTTGCTTTTGATTTCTATATAACTATGCTACTTGAATTGAAGGCTAATTAGTTAGGTAGGTGCAATTAAAATTAAGTTTTTCTACACCTTGCTACATCAGCCAGTAAGTCAACTGAAAATTTATTTTTAATTCATTAGGATTAGTTAGTTTTATTTGATTTTAACCCAACCCAAAGTGCATGGAGGTTGAGATTCATTGGATTCTTCCTCCATACACCTTTGATGCATTTCATACTAATGCCTGATCTACTATCCTTCCACTTATAAACTTTACTGAAAGCCATCACATAACACCTGCCTCCTAATTGGAGCAGTTAGATCCTAGTAGTTTGAGTTAAGATAAGAGATTGTTAATAAAGATAACCTGATAACATCTAAGGAATGTTGATTTTTAATATAATATAATATAACTTTCATTAATAAATTTAACAAGGGTTGTCAATAGATTTGTTTATATCGGTTTCTTATAAATTTATTTTGATTTTAGAAGTTTCATCATAATTATAAAACATAATGCTACTTAAATTACCATTACAGATTTGATGTCATTATCAAAAACAAAACTCTTTGATACACAAATTTTCTCTTCATTGATTAAGAATGAATGGTGACATCAAGATACGAGTTGCAACACCGTAGCATTCAATCTGCATCGTGCATTATAGAATTTTAACTTCCTAATTTCTTCATTCCCTAAATTGGAAACAGCTTTTTTTCATAATCTCACTTGTTTTGGATAATAAAATAAGTTGACCAGCATGTCCAGCTTTTCATTGGTTAATCGGGTGGATTACAAAGAGTTGATTGAAATGGATGACCTAGCAACCAGCCTTCTCGTTGATCCCATCATTGGTTTCACCACACACAAGATGACTCCAAAGTAACTTCTCCATTCATATTTTTTTGTTCAATAAACATGCACTGTTTTCTTTTCTCCGCATTTATTCCAATTATTTAACTTTACTGACAGTTTATTAAAATGACATTCTTTTTTAAATTAATTTCAAATTTTTTTAGTTACAAGCCATTGAAAGTAAACAATGAAATATTGAGGTTGTTGATAGAGAAATTTTGCAAACATCAAAATTACGAACGGGCGTATTTGAACCTCATTACTTGTTCATTTCTCACTTCATATTTTGCTTCCAAGACATCCAACCAGTTGCTTGCTCTTAAGGAACATGTTAGTTTTGGGGTTTTATTACATTTAATTTCATTCATGTAATGGAACTGCTTCTGATGATTTTTTAGTAATGTTTTTGTATTGATGACAATGAAAATTTTGTAACGATTTATGTAATATATTTCTTGTATTTCCAATGAACATTTTGCATTTTATTTCTTGATTTATCATCTCATGATGATGAATCTGTAATTTGAATGTTAGCATTCAACATTTTCAAAAATCATTCAGTTATTCAGATACCTGCGAATTTATGACAAGAATTCTGGTTTTGAGTTACAGCCATGTTTCAGATACAGTTTGGAAAGGCAGGTCGGAGGGAAAGTGTGCGTCACTAGGAAGTGGTCAGTTACGTTGCTGTCACTTCCGTATAATTATCACCTGTTTGATTTTATTTATTTTAATTTTATTCGCACACTTTTCGTACCAATGTTTATAATTACTCGAATTGTAAACATACCATCCTCCTTCTTGCATGAATGTTAGGTACAAGGGTGAAAAGATACCATTTCTAGTGGGTTGCTTGGCAGAGTTGACAGAAGAGGATGAAGATGAACTTTTGACTCCAGGAGTCAACGATTTTAGTGTAATGTTCTCATGTCGTAAGAACTGTGCTCAGCTCTGGCTGGGACCAGCTGCCTACATCAATCATGACTGCATACCGAACTGTAAAGTAGGTTGAGTTTATACATTTTTGGGATTCTTGTTTTTTGATGTTGTTTTTTAAACTGATGAATGAATAAATGAATGAATAAATAAATGGGAATCAAAGATATATGTTTTTGGGAAATGCATCACATTTTACATGAAATGGAGCCTTCTTTACACATCTCAATGCATCTGTGTCTCAACTTATCAACTCTTGACCGCCTCCTATGTGACATTGTGACTCGAAATTTATTTACAAATTTTTGATTGATAACTAACATAACAGTAGCTACTAAGAACCAGCCAAACTACCAGGCATGCTGGTTAGCAGGTTAAGAAATAGTATTAGTACTTCCTACAATCTTTTTAGCAGGAGCACCAATGCTTAACGTTTGATCAATCCTCTGTATAATCAATAAAAACATTTTAAAGTAAAATTTTGAGTCAAATTGAAATTTTCAAAGTTAAAAATAGAAACAAAGAGATCAATGTAGATTAACGAATGGGAAATATGTAAGTTATAATATAAATATCTTGATTATAATAACAGTGATTAAGATTAACTATAGCGTTTGAGGTGAATGGGTGAATGAATGAATGAATGAATGAATGAATGAATGAATGAATGAATGAATGAATGTAAATTAATGCTGTTTTTCATGAATGGACAGTTTTTATTGAGTTAGTTAATTTTCAATAAATCAAATAATCACTTTTCTGATTGCTCAAATTATGTACTTTCAAACAATTTAATTATTTGTCCATATTGGCACTGAGTTCATACACAAAAAACACCCTGTCGTAATTATATACAAATATACTGTTGCTAGTTTTATTTTGTTGTTTCTATATTGGTGAAATATGATGGCCATCTTTTTTTGAATTTTTAAATTTCATCTTTCTGACTCTTCACCTTCAGTTTGTATCGACTGGTCGTGAAAGGGCCTACGTGCAGATCCTGCTGGATCTCGAACCCGGCACAGAAGTAACCTGCCATTACGGGAGTGATTTCTTTGGAGAGAACAACCATTTATGCGAGTGCTACACTTGTGAAAGGTTGGTTCGTTCGATGTGCTTAAAAACTTTTAAACGTTCTCTATTTAAAAATTTATTTACTGTTTGTAATTTTCGCACACTTAGTACATTTATATAAGTTCCTTATATAATTTTGTGCATTAGACATTAAACATGTAAAGCGTTATTGTCGTGAAATAGGATGATAGCTGAGATTTTGATGCATCTTTGCAGGAGGTTGACAGGGGCATTTACGCCATCTTCTCCTGATAAAAGAACCAGTTTGATGGTGAAGGGCTACCAGCTGCGAGACACCAAGCACCGCATGGATAGAGACAAAATTCAGCAGAAGGTTGCAAAGCGTCGTAGGAAGTTGTCCACGCCGCCGATGGCACCGAAGTCAACATCGCCGTCGTCAGATATGAAAATTAGATATGGAGGGATTGGCATCAAAGCCATGGGTGTGTGTGTTCTTCTTTATTGAATTTTATTACTAATATCTAAAGTCTTATTTTTGATCATAATAATTTTTAAAATTAATATTTTCATTGCTTGAATTATTTGTCAATACAGAAAACTGGGACACAAGGACTAGTAACTTAGAGAAGAACTCGCACTTGTTGAAGATGGCGGAATTGAAGAAACGAGGAATAACAAGGTATGATGCAGAACTCCTCATCGAACAGGGCTTCCAACTTCCTGAACCTGATGAAAATACAGAAGAGTCAGATGGGAACTCAAGACAGGATAAATCAGAAACTCTGCCTAATGGTGCAAACGTAGTCAGCAGTAATGGTAAATGCAAAAATGTAAAAAAGTCATCCAGTAAAATAAATTCACGTTTCAAAAAGATGACCATGGATGAAACCAATGCCGAAGATGTTCACAGCAAAGATGATGAAGTTGTAAACACTGCTAGTAGCAAAAGTGTTGCTGACGATAAACTTGATGATTGTGTAAACAATGCAGATGCAAATGAAGCAAGTGTTGATGTTGAGGTGGAAGCCAAGCCAGATGATGTCAATGTTGAAGATGTTGACATGACAGTGAAACCAACTGAAGATGATAAGAAGGAAGTCGAACCAGTTGATGTAGATGTTGAAGATGTTAAAATAAAAGTCAAACCGGTTAATACATCAGAAAGAAGAATATTACGTAAGAAGGCTGGTAAGTTTAGAAGTGAGAAGAGAGTGAAAGCTGTTTGTCGCAAGTCATATCAGGACGATGATGAAGATACATCAGATTTTGAGAGTGATGATTTGTCTTCTGACTCTGAATTGCTGCACAAAACTGACCTTATGGAAGATAGTGATGTACGTGATGAAATAAATCAAACAAATAATCAAGATGTAAGTAACAATGAAGAACAATTGTTGGATGTGGTTAAGCAAAATGTGGTAGTTGAGCCAAATGTGGAAGATGTTCTCTCTTCGTTTAACGAATCCTCTTCTTTTCTGGATAACAGCCAATCGTTGTCTATTGATCTCAATGAATGCCATTCCAAATCGGTTTCTACTGGTGTTGATGATGTTGATACAAAGAACTCAGATTGTTATTATTCAGTGACTCAGTCAATTGTTGCCAACAATTCATTGAAAAGACAATTTTCAGATGATTGTGGAGTTCCTAAAAAAAAATTTAAACCTGAAGAGCAAGTGTCTCTTCGCGGATTCACGCGTGAGACATCATGCAGTGCACTATTAAATGATAATTCTCAGCAACAGTCAGCTGCTTTTTATGACGTACCAGTTTTGAAATCTGTCACTGATGAAGCAATTAATAATTTTCATCATCAGACATCTGGCCTTCGAAATGAGGTTGAAGACATGGTGAGCGCCAAAAATGATGAGGACGTCGTAAATGAGGATATTTTACTTGCAATGAGCTGTGAATCTGAATCAGTGCATTGCAGTCCGGTACAGAACAGAAAATTGAAAAATCGATTAACGCAAGGCAATTTATCGCCTCCAATATTAGAAAAACAAACGAGTTTGTTTAATTGTGATAATTCATATAAAATTGTTAATAACGCGTCAAAATACGTGGAACACGTTGCGGATCAGATGCCATCATTAAAAAAGGAAAATGTGACCAAAAGGATTAGCTTAAATGATTCTGTTAAATTAAAGCAAGGCTATTTTTATGATATAAATGAAGTTGTGAAAAGCAAATATACTAATAATAATAACTATAACAGCAAACATGATTTGTGTGAAATAGAGAAAAAAGCATTAAGCAACAATATATATGGCGGTGTCAAGAAAAACAAAAATTCGTCATCTAATAATTTTGGCATTAGTTGTTTCTTGAAGTTGAAAAAAAATGAATCATTAGATTTCATTAAAAAGCAAGTTTCTAATTACTACAATGGTAATGATATCGCTGTTGCTAATTCTAAAAATTCTAATTACAAAAAATGCAAATCCAGCGGAAACGTTAAACAAACTTCTTCCAAAAACGGTCATATCAATATTTGTAACAGGAAAGCAAATTTGGTTACTGTAAATTGCAATACGAGTCGTAACAATGTAAACGGCACACACAACCGTTTCCCTGGGAGCTCCAACACATCGACTCCTGTTTCGAATGATGTTAAAAAGAATAAATCGCCGAAAACTAATCCCAAAGATTGTGACAATTTGTTTCAACGGCTGTTGCGAGACTTTTCTCAAGAAAAGGTTAATAAAAATGCTACCACTATCAATGGCTTTAAGAATGATGGTGTTGGAAACGTTACTGAAAAGCATCCCATACCGATTAAAAAACAAACCTATTCTAATCTTAATCTATTCGATTACAGAATACCAAAAAACAATAAGAGCAATATTGTTTTTGAGAAAGGCAGCAAATGTATCGATAGTTCAACAACACCTAATAGTTATTTAAATTTCAAAAAATCGAGTCTCAACGAATTAAGCTTGCCTTCCACCAACTCGAACATAACTCCGAATAGTAGCACCACTTCACTAGCGTCATCTTCAGACGCTGAACCCAATAGATCACGATTTCAAAGATTGTCCTTTTTTGAAACTTTTAAATCTATTACCTTTGTATGATGTGCTTGAATATGTTTTCTAAACTATAGCCCTTTTGTTGCAATTTATATTTAGACATTATACAATATACGCATGCCGACATTTTGTTTGGACATGTTCACTTCGCATTTAGGTTATTCAATTATACTAGGTAACAAAGTTTTCAATAAATTTTTCAAGTTTTAACGTTTTTAATTTCTCGTTATAGAACGCTAACACTTCGTCTGACACGAGGCATATTCGTAATGTAACTGAATATATGATACGATACGTGTCACTGTGCTGCTATTTCGTTGTCGAGGTGGGCAACGTGGCCTCCACAAGAACAAAAAACGTTTTTCCACAATGTAGGTGAAAAATATTTAAATTACGAAGGATCGGCATTTACTAAGATTTTTTCTTAAAACATATTCATTTGTATGTTCAGTAACTGTACTTATTAAAATCGTTGGCTTTTATAGGAAGCATTGTAAAAATGTGCAATAAGTAATGAAAAAAGATAAGATAGAAGGGTTGTCAAAATAATTAGGCACTCTACATCTGCTAATCCGAAATGTTAGTAAATATTGGTGTGGAGGCATTTTACTCTACTGTGTGCGGTACTGTGTATTAAAAGCTTGATTTTTTGTAACGTTTGATATATTGTGACATTTTTGATACAATCTTCCACATATATATTCATTATTTTATTGGTTATTGCATGTAGAACATCTATGTTAAATTGTTGATGGCATGTAGTGAATTAAATAATCGAATTAATATCTTCTAATTCGATTTTTGATAGAAACTTTGCGCTTGTGGGGTAACTTAATTTTTTTAAATTAATTATTTTAAGAAAGTATTTATATTGAAAATATAAAATAATTTGAGTTTATAGATTTTCTGAAGGTACGCCATTACGCGATTGGAAACATTTAATTAACGGCTACTTACCGGTGTGGCAAAACGCGAGAATCGCCCATGTAATAATTAATATATATTATTCTTATAATTTATTCTTAATGTAATGAATAATTAAATTCTTAATTAATCTTGTAATTAATTTGGAAAAAATATTGACTAAAATATGGCTTAATTAACGAACTGAAACTTGCATTTTAATAGATAGTGCAATGCTTTATTTTAAAGAATAATGAAATGAACAAAATGAACCTACTTTTTACCGGCAAAAAGGGACACCTAATCCTTGGTTATTAAAACAGCTATTAATTCAACAAGTCACAATTATTATTTTTCTTAATTATAATTTTTTAATTAATTATAATTTTAAAAAACATAATTTTTTTCTTTCCAAATTCGTGCATAATTAACAAAAAATGATCGTATTTACTTCTTTCAAGTTATCACGTGACTAAATCTTTTGATCGATTTCTAAAGAATTAAGAAACTTAAGTTCACCCTGTATATAGTGACAAAAAAATTGCTGAACTAGGCTAATTGGTGAGAAAAAAAGATGATGACATTGGTGTTAACATTTTAACGATATTCAGTCATTCTAAAAGCTTTCATTGAATTAACTGCTATCAAATCCTGAATATATAATATGGGAATATAAGTTGATTTTTTTGCTCTGCTGTCCGTTTACTTTTCACCTGAGGAATAAATTTAAAAAATTGTTACTTTTTACCCCGCCGTTTTACTTCTACTTTTGAAACTTTATGTTAATCATACTTTTACTTAAGTGCTGAAGCTCAACTTTATACAGTGCTGACCCTTTCTGACATACGAAGCCAGTGTAGCCCAAACCCATTTCTGATGTATTCAATATCAGTATCAAACTTCGATTGTTGTTTACTGTATATTGGGTCAAACTTTAAGAGTTTACGTTTAATTTAATATTTGATGAAATAAATCAACAATAAAACAAAGCTTGTATGATGAAAAGTGTGATAAATTACTAAACTTTATTCATTTAACAAAACGTTATGAAAATTATATAAAAATTTAAAAAAATTGTTTATTATTTAAAGTAATATGCTGTAACAAAACCAACTACCAAGTAACTGATAATTGATTACGTACAATTATTGCTACGATTTTGTAAAGTAGAATGATGTTTGCAAGCAGTAGTGTCATAACAACAGTTATCAATATTGGCAGGTTCTTCTCCAACTCTGTTGAAAAAATATTTTTTCTTTATAATTTTTCGGGTTTTTTGGCTAACGGTATTTGTTGTGTTGGTATCTGCATTTTAAAACATTGTAAATCATTCAATTAATTTATTTTAGTGGTTAAAATATAAACAAAGGCAATGAATTACGTCAAAATATGAAAACAAACTGCGTGAGTTACATACATGTATTGAGATGATAAGAACACTTTATTTTGAACCACTAAAAGTTATTTTCAACTTTAAATGATACAATCACAATTTTTCAATAGCTCAGATGTCCAGTTTGTTTATGACCCTTTTATAATGGCATTTCATTGTTTTGTGAACACCTTTAGTTGAGTTTTTAATTTGAAACAACACAGAACAGCACTGCACAGCGGCACTGCATCACAAGCAGCAGGCTGAACAAACAAGTTCATTCCTACCTGAAATGTAATCCACTCTGAGCTTCAACGCCTGAATGTTGCCGTCATCTCTGACCAAGTTTGGATCTTCAGTTGCATTAATTGATCTGCCTGCCTGCGTGTCTGGTGGCAAACAACAGCATGATTGATAGACATGACAACGTACACTGTGATGACATGACGACACGTGTTACAAACATGACAAGGCATCATACTGAATACGACAGGGTATGTAATAAGTATATCGGGCATAGCAAATTTCAAATTAAATAACGAAACAAAATAACTAAATAACGCTTAAAAACGATTTAAATGTTATTTGATTTTGTTGAATAATTTTTACGAATGATTTGTATTAAAACTCGTACAAGAATGATGAAATATGATTTAGATCAAAATAAATTTCACACATCGTACCTATTGATATCAAAATTTGTCTAAAGGAGTCGTTTCGTAATATTACTGACAATTGAAATTAAATTACACGTACAACGTTCAAGTAAGCACAAATAGTAAAGTCTTCAATGAAACTTTGTGATTTGATTTGTATTTCGTATAAGTCCTGTGATCCTACAGACGTCCCTGATACTAACCTGGGGCTAAGTTATCGCATTCGAGAGGCTTAATGAATTGATTGACGTGATGTTTCAAATCGGTAGTTTTAGATCCATCAGTGAAAATCCAACATGAAAACGGTTTGGACGCGTATTCGTATGCCAAGCAGCGTTCAACAAAGAACTGACAAAGTAGTTGGCATGATGAAACATCGTAGATTTCATTCATTAGCATCCCATTCTCAAACTTCAAAGGAGTGTCAACGTCCCATTCCATCTGACATTTTACTTTTAAAAATTTCATTTATTATTTTGTTTTTAATGTTTTGTACTGGTGTTCGATTCCGAATTTGTTTAAAATTATTATCATTAAAATTTATTATGAAAGTACAATTATTATTATTAATTTAATTTAACAAAAATCACCAAGATATATTTATTTACTATGCAGTTTAAATATTTTTTGAGATTAAAACAGTTGTTTTACCGAAAGAACATTTATCAAACTTCATAGAGTTTCATAAAATCAAGCAACAATTTGTCAACTAGGTAATGTTGAAAATTTAAAAAAAATGACTTACAAGTCATGCAGACGACGTGATAAACTTTTGCTCTGCACGGTCCTGCCTCCCACTTCTTACCAATTTGGAAATACGAGCAAGAATAGTTGACGGAAACTTTTTTGTTTTTCCAGTTGAAATAAGTGTGCGTGAAATCTATGAATATAAAAATTTAAGTCTCTGTTTGAGTTTGATACATAGTTGTGAAATCATTAATAAATTGATTAGAGGTAATTCGATTTAAAGCTATATGTTGGTATTATTTGGTGCTCAATGTTATAGATCGCATCGCTTCTGGTTTTCAATAAAGTTTTGCTTCACACTTCACAATTTGGTTTCAATGGCCAAAGCGAGTAAGATAATTTGTGATTTTAATTTTAAGAATTCAGTTTAAACTTGACTGACTGCTCAATTAAAAAGCGAAAATACTAACAGCTGCCAGCGCCTAACTGCCATCTCCACACGTCATGAACTTTCCTCAAGTTCAGCAGAATGTTCGAATCTTTGTATAGAGTCGTTCCAACGAGAAACTCGTTAACATTCTTTTCATCAATCCTCGATGTGATAGTCAAGATTAAACTGGGCTTGCATATAGCTTTGGCTTCTTTTGCATTCATACCTGCGTATCCAGCGCACGTGTGGAAGCAATACTTACCGTGCAGGCATGATTCAAACTTTTTAAAACAATTATCACATTTCGAAAGTCTATTAAAAAAGAAAAGGAAACCCCAAAGGAAGTATTTTATGGACATTTATTATAAAACTGCTTCATTTTAGCTATAGTCGAGACGTCAATATTTATTCAACGGCAAATTTTGTTTTGACGAGTTTTTATAATTTCTGGTATAAATATTTTCGATTGTGTTGTGTTCGCCATTTTACTTGTTTCTTGCAATGAAAGAAATCATGCAACAGTGACTATGGCTTCATCAGCTTGCCTACAGTTTGTCTCAAACCCAGCATAAAATCTTGGTTACATTACACCTCTTATAATAATGGCGTGATGGCTCAATGGTTAAAAACGCCTGGTCTTGCTATTGCAATGACTGGGTTTGAATACAAAGAGAGCCCCGCCTATCATATGCAATGTGTATGATGCGTGGTTTGCACGCGTATTCATTCCTGCATCCCCATTTTTTAAAAGATAAACTTATAATACCTTTACTTGCCCTCGAACGCACCCTCGCACATTGTTGACGCCCCTTAAAAAACCAGGTTCACCCAAGTCTGGTCTAGTCATGAATACATATATATATATATATGCAACGCGATGTTGTTCTTAGCTATTGGTTAGTAATGGTTTACCAATAACACCTTTTGCGACTGAATGGCTCGAACAAGTGAACCAATTTATATATCTGGGCAGCCTCATAACTGATGACAATAATTGTTCGAAAGAAATTGATAGAAGAATAGCAATCGCGAGAGGAATGTTTGCATCTTTGAAAGTAATATTGAAAAACGGTAATGTATCTACAAAAACAAAGGTAAAGATCGTAGAAGCATGTGTGTTTTCTACATTGATGTATGCATGTGAGGCTTGGACGTTGAAGAAATGAGACAAAGACAAACTGGAAGCATTCGAGATGCATTGTTATAGAAAGTTGCTGGGAATCAGTTGGAGACAAAAGATAAGAAACGATGCCATAAGAAAACAACTTGGAAGACAAGAAACTGTGTATGAAAGTGTCAAGGAAAGAAAGCTGGGTATCTTTGGGCACATCTGCAGAATGACAGACGACAGACTGATCAAAAAAGTACTGATGAGAAAGAGGGACTGGAAGAAAAAAGTTGGAAGACCTGTGAGGAAGTGGATGGATGATATCACGGAATGGACGGGGGTTGGAACATTGAGCTCAATGAAGATGGCGAGGGAAAGAAAAGGATTTTGGAGAGATAGAAGAATACCATCGCCCTCAACGGTCCCTTAAGGGATTACAGAGGATCATTGAATGAATGAATGAATGAATTGGTCGTAACACCTCAGTTTGCGTTTATTGGTTATAATAATTGAGTTGTCTTATCTTAAATCTTATTAGGAACTCGACTGACGAGTTTCGTGAGAGACGAAACGTACATCTGGCTTATGGCAGGCAATGGTTTACCAATAAAACCAATAATATATATATATATATATATATATCAGAAGATCATTAAACAGATTAACAATGCAATCTTTAATGCATGCGTTTGTCCACTCAAGATTGGACTACTGCAACAGCCTGTTTTGTGGTTTACCTGACAGATCAGTTGCGATGCTTCAATCGGTGCAGAACAGAGCTACTAAAATCGTTGCAGGCGGAGCTAAATTTGATCACGTCACTTCAATTCTGAGAGACTTACATTGGATTACTGTCGTAAATTGGTTTATTCCAGATTATTTGACATGCAAGTTTCAGAAAAAATCAACGTTACGAGATCTGACGATGACAATATGATGTTTGTGCCTGTTTTTCGTTCGCAGACGGTGGCAAGGGATTTTGCAGTCTCTGGAGCGATGGTTTGAAACAGCTTGCCGGTGTCATCAAAAACAGATAGTTTAGGAATTGAAAACTTTAGGAAAAATTTGAAGACTCATTTATTTAATCAATGAATGTGAACTAATTTATTTGATACGAATGTGATTTACTTTTTTTATATTATTTAATGAATGTGAACTGATTTATTTTTTTGTTTATTATATTATATTTGGCCATTTTAATTAATTATCGGAAAACGCCTTTGAAAAATTAATACTTTTATTTTTAATTGGCGCTTCATAAATGTTAATAATAATAATAATAATAATAATATATATGTTGAAAATCCGTTATTATTGCTCGACTCTTTAGTCGTTTCTTTCTTAGCAAATAAAGTCATTAATTATATATAAGGCAGTCTTTCACTATTTAATTTCATACTGGGATGCAAAATCTGTCATAGTTTACATTCATCTCTGCGCAGGAGCACTTTCAAAATGATAACAATGTTTAGAGCTTGTTTAATTACTAATTAATTAGTAAATTATTAATTTACTAACATCCTGATTTTATAACCATACCCATAAAATGGCATAACATTTTATTTTTATAAATAAAAACTTAGCTAACCTCAGCACAGGAGTTGGTATAACTCAGTGCTGTGTAGAAGTAACACCACAAAAGTTATTTATAATTATAGTATTACTAAAAATATGCAAACACGTTAGCATTATTTATTTTTATTAGATTTTTTATTATTCTTTAAAAATCAGGATCTGACAGACGAAGAAACTGTTACAGCATGCAAGGCAATATAGTATAAAATTAAACGAATAAGTAATTAAATACATAAAAAAAAACGGAGAAAGAAAAATGTTTAAACATGAAAAGCAAAATAAAGTAAAATAATAAATAACAATAATAAAATAAAATAAAATAGACAATAAAATAAAGTAAAGTAATGGCATAAAAAGGCAAATTAATAGACTAGAGGATGACTTAGTGAGTTAGTGAGGTGATCGATAAATACAAATTGTTGTGTGAATGATAAAGTTTTATTGAGTGTGAATATGTTTGAGGTGTCTTGTGATGAAGGTCTTTTCCTGCTATGTAGAATGGGTGGCGACTTGATGGTTATGTTTGCGCTGACGAAGGTTGTGTGTTGTAGTTTTATTTGGTGGTAGTCGAGGATGGATGACGTGGTTGTTGTTATTTTCTACTTTCTTGAACAGTCTTGAATCGAGTGTTTCGAATATTTGAGTGACGATAGGATATGATGCAGGTAGATAGTTGAAGCGGATTAGTTTTTTGAGGAGAGATTGTAGTTGCTGAAGTTGTTGTTGTGTAGCAAAACCAGACCAGGAGGGAGCTGCATATTTGATGCCTGAGGTTATGAGTGATTCAGTGATGTCGCATATTTTGATGCCTCTGAGACCACGTGAGCGGAATGTTTTGAGTGCGTAAGACGTTTGAAAGCCTTTTGCGATGATGTGACTGATATGAGATGCCATATTAATTTTGAAGCTGAAGGTGATGCCTAATATTTTTAATTGACTTGTGCGAGTGATTGATGGGTGTTCTGAAGGTAATGTTCCCCTACCTAGGAGTTATTGCCTACCTTTTGTTAAGTTAGATCAGAATTAGAACTGGTCATCTATTAGTATTAGTGGGTAAGAGCAGATTTTCTATCATTTATTTTTATTTATTTAGTCACCTTAGCCTTAGCGTTAGTTTTAGTAGTTTAGCAATTTAGTTGGTTGGTAGACAAAGTCTTTTAAAAAACTAGTAAAAAGTAGCCAGACAAATTTGAGACCATCGTGCTTGTAAACAAACTTTTTAATAAAAATATATTTTGACGTTCCATATATAGATATTGAAATTTGGAATTATGTATCTATTCTTTATTAAAAATATAAATAGCGATACATATATAATATATACGCTCGTAAATGTCTGGATGATAAAATTTTTTAAAAAGTGAAGCAAAAGAGGCCCCGCCGATTTGTATTCCGTTTTTGTCGGATGTTTTCAGCTGTTTAATTTTATTTACGTAACTGGTTTTTTGTTTAATTTAAAATTAAAATGGAGGATATTAAAAAAAATTCCCAAAAAAAAGCTCGTAATTTTGATTTCTTGGAAATGTTTGACAAAGCTCGGATAACTGCTATGGAGATGGGTTCTGAGAACATCGCGAAAATGAAAAAGGTTTCATTTTTTAATATTAATATTTTAAAATTGTTTAACATATAAATTAAAATTTATAATGTATAAATTAATTAATGATATTAAAATTTTAAAATGTATATAATTTATAATATTTATTTTATAAAAATATAAATAAAATTTTGTATAATGCTCAGTTGAGCTTAATTAAACATATGACAAACATGTCACTTGTATTTGATGTTGAAATGCTACTAAGTAGCATTAGGATAACGATAAATAAGCTATAAAAAGTGTGAGAGGTTTGCATGGTGAATTCAATGCTGAGATGGGAACTAATTAGGTGTAAGAACTGCACATCACAAATTTCACATTCTCAGATGATACAAGAAGATATATATATATATATTTTTACAATATTCTTTAAATTCTACCGAATGTTTGGCGTTAACATGGCTGTCGAGGATTTCACAGCTTACGACTAGAAGGCTTATGATGCATAAACAGAGTGATGCTATCAAATCTCATTTGGACTCAACACATTCAATTACTATTAGTCATGAAATCCTTGTCAGCAACACCAAAGTAATATACCAGAACAGCAACTACACCATCTTAAAACTGCAGAAGCAGTCCTAATTGACATCTATAAACCAAAGATAAATATACAACAAAAAATGACAACCTCACTCCCAACCCAGCACTTAACCAACAATGAAAACAAAGAAGTAATAAAAACTAGCAGTGTAAATAGTGACAAAGAAGAATATGATGCTATAGATGAAGAAAAGGAGACCAAAGTAGATGACCAGCCAATAAAGAAACCTGACACCTAATTTCCATCTAAGTTCATTTTGACTAAGTCAATATTTTCTTATATAAACATCAACCACACTGATAATAATTTATTCGGAATCGAAATATGGTCTTATTTGCAGCATGAATTCGGAAAATAAGTTTATTTTGAATTTTAATAAACTAAACGTTCACCAAAAAACTTTAGTGAGAATAATTGAAAAAACGAACTACAAACATATTAACGCCAAACATTCGGTAGAATTTATAGAATATTGTAAAAATTATGGTCTATTACCAACATATATATATATATATAAACAATCTAATAACGTTATATTAAAATTATTGTTATTGTTATTAATTACATCAGTATTGATGATGGTTGTGTGAAGAGTAATAATAACAATGAAAATAAAAAATGATTAATCTAATCAGGTTGAAGAGGAAATGGAGAAAAGCGATGATTGTTTGGTAAAGGAATTTGACTGCTCTGACAACAGAACAAATGTTTCAACGTATCCAAGGGATGAAAACAAATTCGAAACTAAAACTGATAAGGACTCTAAAATTGGGAGAGAAGATGATGTTGGTGATAAGAATGAAGATGAGGAAGGCATCATTGGACCACCATTGCCTGCCAGTCTCTCCAGTAAATTTACAACTTCAGATAAGTCCTGTGTTAATGATGAAGATGATGAAGATGATGATGATGAAGAAGAAAAGGAAGATCGTTTACCATTAGGTAATTTTCAATTTTCCAAATAGAATTATTTGTTATTATTTTCTTAAGGGAGATATGCTTTTGTTGATGATTAAATTTTCAAAGTTTTCATAAATTTCTGACTTGCAGGCATAACTCATTTTACACAAATCAATTTTAATAGCCCATCCTATTAATTTTAATTGCAAATTATAATTTGCATTTTAGCATTTTTTGAAACAAGTTTGTTATGTTTTTTATTATGTTGAATCTAAATTCTACTTATTTTTGACATGTTAATTTTTCATTTTTGTGATTCAATTCAATAAATGAAAAAATATTTGTTAGATAACAAATTGGTATTAAATCATGGCAAGAAGCCTATATCATCATTACATGTGGATGCGTCTGGTGCAAGGTTGGTTGTTGGAAGTTATGATTACTCCATCAAATTTTGGGATTTTGCTGGCATGGATTCATCACTGAGACCTTTTAGAACCATAAATCCATGCGAAGGTCATATAATCAGAGATCTCAAGTTCAGTAGCAATGGCGATATGGTGCTTGTGATATCAGGAAGTGCTCAAGCTAAAGTATGTTTTCTGCTAATTTTTCTAAATATGTAACATTACAGTATAATATTATGTAAACCTATTCACAAATTAACATTATGTAACATTACTTATTCCTAATATTTGTATGAATGTTAATAGCGAAATTATCATTTAACTTTGAAGGTTTTAGATCGAGATGGTCACGAGATTATGGAATGCATTAAGGGAGATCAGTACATAATTGATCAGAGTAACACCAAAGGACATACAGCTATGCTTAATGCAGGCAGTTGGAATCCAAGAATGAAAGAAGAGTTTATGACCTGTTCCGACGATGGAACGCTGCGTTTGTGGGATGTGAGCTACTTGAAAAAACAGAAAACCGTCATCAAACCTAAATCTTTACAAGGCAAAAAAGTTGTCACCACTACTTGTTCATACAGCAGAGATGGCAAGTTAGTATGAGTGATTTTATATTATTTTTTAACAACAATTTCTCGGTTGGCAAGCTAACTCAAACATATTTATACTCCTATTTTTTGCTGGTTTTTGACAACATAGTCAGTCGTTATTTATGGATTAGTTATAATTTTTCCAGGTGTTTTGGATTAATAAATGATAATGCTTGGGCACGTAAAATTTTATAATACAATTATTTTTTAATTTTTAACATTACAAACTTGTTTATAATTTTTTATAATTTCATTTTTCTGTCAGGTTGGTTGCAGCCGCTTGTCAAGATGGCTCCATTCAAATGTGGGAACATGGAAAGCTATACGTTAATGTCATTTTAAAAAACATGACGGCGCATGGCAGTGGCAATGACATATCCTCTATTTCTTTTAGCTATGACAATAATTTTTTGGCATCAAGAAGTACAGATGATACTTTGAAACTTTGGGATTTAAGACATTTCAAAAAAGCTGTGTTCGAAGTAACATCCCTTTATAATTTATTCCCAATGACCGATTGTTGTTTTAGTCCTAACGACAACTTGATTGCAACAGGAGTGTCTGCTGAAAAGGGAGGTTCTGCTGTTAATGGTACTGGAGGAAAGTTGGTGTTTTACGACAAAAATACCTGTCAGAAATTCAACGAATTTTCAGTGTCTGATTCTAGCGTTATCAGATGCTTGTGGCATCCTCGTCTTAATCAAATAATCTGCTCCACTGCTAGTGGTGACGTTAACGTATTTTATGGCGACAAAAGCCATCGTGGAGCCAAACTGAGTTTAGAAAAAAAATCCAAAACATACAAATCAGATGAAGCTGTCGGTCTTGACCCATACATTATTACTCCTTATTCATTGCCTTTGTTCAAGACACCACGACCAACAACATCTAAAAAAGCGGCCGAAAAAGACAGAAAAGACCCAGTGAAATCTAGAAGACCTGATCTACCTGTTAATGGACCAGGTGAAGGTGGAAGAGTTGGAGCTCACGGGGCCACTTTGTCACAATATATCATTAAGAACTTAGTACTCCGAAAACCAGATGAAAGAGATAAAGATCCAAGATCTGCCATTTTAAGGCATGCTAAAGAGGCAGCCGAACATCCTTTCTGGATTACTCCAGCTTATCAAAAAACGCAACCTAAACCAGTTTTTCAAAAATTCACTACCGAAGAAGATAATGATTCCAGCGACGAACTTGCGCCAGTGTATAAAAAACTAAAAACGAAAGAAAAGTAATTCAAACAATTTTTTTTTTCATTTTTTGTTTTGTATTACAATAAAATATGTGCAGAAAGGGTGTTGGTTATTAATTGTATTAATAAGAAAGAAAGTGAGAGTTATATGTTTTTGATTACACAAATATTATAAATAACAACCACGCCATCCATCCTCTACTATCATCAATCAAAACTACTACACAGCCTACGTCAACGCAATCATAACTACCAAGTCGCCACTCAATCTACATATCAGAATAAGGCCTTCATCACAAGGCACCTTAAATATATTAGCGCTCAATAAAACTTTGTCATTTAGTCTATTCTTTTTTCTTACAAAGTTATTTACCAACTTAGGTCATTGACTAGTCTATTAATAAATTATTTTATTTGTCTTTTTAAACCATTGCTTTACTTATTACTTTACTTTATTTTCCATACTTTTCATGTTTGAACGTTTTTTCTCCGTTATTTATTTTTCGTTATCATTTTATACTATTGCCTTGCATACTGTAAGTTTCTGCTTTTGTCGGATTCTGATTTTTTAAAGAACAATTAAAAAAATTACTGTCAAAAGAAATATTACGACTTTGATTTTTTCTACATTTTATTTTACGATTTCCAGCCCTCGACGTCAGTCTGTCCAAACGATGGACTAAGCTCGAAAGAAAATTCAGAATGGTATAAAATATCAAGATCACCATGCATTGTTGTTTAGCTAGTTGATAATTTTAATCATGTTTCTAAAACTTAACGGGCGGCTAAACGTTTGTTTTTACATTCATTGGTTTATTTTCAAACTTGCATCTAAAATTGCAAATTGTTTACATCTTTCCATCGGTGTATTATGAACTTTTTTTTATAATAGAAAAAGATTTATAACTTGAGCTCATTCATAATTATGAAAATGAAGACAACAAAAACGATGTTAACGTTGGAGATGATTAGAGATTTGCTTAAAATAATAATTATTGAGTAATGCGTTCGATTGCATTCATGGATATATAAAATATATTACGTCATAAAGCATGTCGATTGCATTCATGGATATATATAATATATTACATAAAGCATTACCTTTCACTACATCTATTTAATTGTCTTTTCGATGTGTTCCAGGCATAGACTTGTATAGATACCTATAATGTTTTAATTTTTGTTTCAAGTTTTTGCATTAACATCATCAATAACGACAGACACACAATTCGATGCTCATTTGTTTGATCAAAATGTTTGCAAATAAAGTATCAGATAGTTTGAATTGTAAATTGAAAAATTTGAAAAAATTTGCCGTAATCTCCCAATACCGTTATTAATACATTAATAAGGATGTTCAAGTTCGTAGCAGGCAGGTGAGCTAAAGCACAGCAGCTCTCCTGAAATTTTTCAATATAACTAGAATATATAATTGTTATCATATGACTGTTACCATATATATTTTGAGTATATGATAATTTCAGTCTAAAATATTATCAAGTTCGTCGAATGTTTAGCATATCAAACGAATTTTTAGACTAGAAATGTCCCACCGTATTCTTCACATTACAAGCTTTACGTTACCTCTTACCTCTCCTTATATTTTATGCAGGGAATCATATAGCTTATACCATACCTTAATGTTTAAATATTGAATAAGAATAGTGATACGGCACAAATATACCCGCTCAACGTTAGGCTCAAGTACTATAGCTCAATTTCTAAAAATTCCATGTTTAGCGGTTTTTTTTTCAAAATGCAATTAAGTTTACTTTTATCCGCCACTTTTAATCAATCAAAAAATATCGTGCCCACTTTTAATCATCATTCACTGTGCTTCATTCATTTACTTTCTTTCCAACGTTATTTTGTTCACGGGCAATGATGGATCAGAAGATATATCATGAGAAACAGAGACTATCTTTGTGTGCTCTGCATTGTTTAAATAATCTGCTACAAAAAGAAGTATTTACTAAAGCAATATTGGATGAAACCTGTGAAAAGTTAGTCACTGATACTCTGTTTCTGTTGTTGTTAATAAAATAAGTTACTAGTGTATGTGTAATAATAATTATAATTTATAATATTATTGTTAGAAGTTAGAGTGCTAGTGCTAGAAGACTTGACTTAGGTGTTATGTTACTGATAGTGATACCATCACCTTACTTTTTTACTTACCAGTTAAAAAAATGTTTAATTTAAAAAATTAAAATTTAAAGTTTAATAAATGTTAGACTTTTATTTTTATTTGGTCGGTTGTTTGTGCTACTGGCATTAGCTATTTATTGCTAAACTTCGATATTATTATATAATGTAATAATTTAACCTCTTTCTTTTATGAAACTTCATTATTAATTTTAAAAGGAAGCCAAATAAAATTAATTGTTCATTATTATA
The DNA here is from genome assembly GCF_000326865.2 of Helobdella robusta. Classification (NCBI taxonomy): domain Eukaryota; kingdom Metazoa; phylum Annelida; class Clitellata; order Rhynchobdellida; family Glossiphoniidae; genus Helobdella; species Helobdella robusta. The sequence continues at coordinate 4,231,388 of NW_008704902.1, forward strand.
TATTATGAAATTTGCATATTTGCATTTACTTAAATAAAAATTATTTTATTAAATATGATAATTATTATGAAAAATTATGCTTCATCAAATATTTGCAACCTGATAAAATAAAAATAACTAAGAGATATGCATGAGCACACACACTATCACCATACTCATGTCATGTGCAAAAAACAAATTTAATTTTTTTCCTTCACAAATTTTTTAAACTTAGTAAAAATAAAATTTTTTGTTATTATAAAATTCAGATTGACAGATAAGAAATGGTTCAACCCGCATAGAAGTTACATTGGAACTGGAAATTATGATGTCAATGTTATCATGTCTGCTTTGGAAAGTATCAATTACTCCATCACCTGGTTTGACAGACGAAAGTAAAATGATTCACATTTGTTTTTATTAAAGAAAAATTATTAGTTCAAATTTCTCAGCAATAAATAAATTTAATTCATCTCCAACTAGAAGTTACACAGAAGTTGATTGGAATAATATCTTTGGCATAATTGTGAACTGCAAATCCTCATTTTTCACCTATGGGCCAATAAATATACCATCACCACGAAAACATTGGTTTGCTGTACGAAAATTAAGCGACAATTTATTTTATAATTTAGACTCCAAATTGAACAGTCCTCAGGTCATTGGGACAGCTGATCAGTTAATAGAATTTTTGAATGAAAAATCTTCATGTGATATTTCAATTCTGATTGTCAACAAATCGCCAGTATGATGTCAAATTCAATCTTCTAGCCATCAAAAATTTCAAACTATCATTGAATGCTTCTGTAATGTATCATGTTATTAATTAAGTGCTTTGATTGTAAATAAATAGATCACATTTGGACAAACAAGTTAGTAATCTCGTTCATGGTGAAATGTTCTCGAAACACCTTCCAGATGTTTCGGCAATATGGTTCTTAATGTCTTCACCGTTTTAGTTTATGTTTTGTTAACGCACAGCAATATCCTGTAGGTCAAACTAGTGTACAATTAATATTTACAGACACAACGTTACAAAACACTTAACATTTTGTAGCATTTTTTTCATTTTTCTTCTTATCTTTTTCTCTCTCTCTCTCTCTCTCTTGAACATCTGAATAGGCCATTTTAAATTATTGTTTTTAGTGTCGGTATAATGTAACATTTAAAACGTCATGTTCTTAATAATAAATTTAATCAAACTTTAGCCAAAAATAAAAGTGATTAATATCCTTCATTTAAAAAAATACCAATACATCCACCTGATAATGCATAGGTTGATGTGAAAAACAAGAAAAGCATTACGATTACGTTGTTTCTGAAGATGAAACTTTTCAATTTACTCAACGAATCGAATCAGGTTCGTTTATTTCCTTTTTGAAGAAACGGTTTGTTAATATAGATTTATGGGACCTTCCACAAAACTCATAGCCTTGTTGCTTATTCTCTACTTATTCTTATTATTGAAGTGAATGTCGCTTTACTTACTTAACTTTTTTGTTTTACTGTTCATGAGAGAGTTAATGATGATCAGAACATTTCAAACTATTATTTCATAACAGAAAATTTTATTTAACAACAAAATAAGCTGTCATTTGATACCATTACATTTGTCACTGTCATAAGAGTAACAAAAAATGGTACACTTTTATATGTATATTGTATATATATATATATATATATATATATATATATATATATATATATAAATTTACGGAACAATGTAAAAAGAAATGTAAATGAAATCAAGAACAATTAAATGAATATATATGTAATAAATAATTAGAATAGTTATAAAACGGTTGTAGAAGTATATTTTCATATCAATAAAGAATTAAAAAATGGAAATGTCCATTACAAAAAAGCTACAGAATCAAATATTAATTCTAGTTGGAGTAATATTTTATCACGCACACATATATATATACATACATATATGTATACATATATAGATATATATATAGAATATTTTATTAATAAATAATTCACAAATATGTGATGACCAGAACAAACTCAATTTCGTGAGATTCATACGTTGTGAATGAAGATTCAAATTGAATATAAGATTTCCCTAACCACCCCAATTACTTTTTGTATTTTTAGTCTTGAATGTTTGGCGCTTGAGTCTCTTTCGAGAAAGCACAAATAAAAGTCTGATTCATACAGTCACCTGGGCTGTGACATATTTTTCACGAAATCAACTAGTGCTGGTCACTCGCATATATTATTTACTTGTGTACAGACACATAATTTATACGAATCTAGCCTAATTCGTTAGATTAATTTATCCTATGATACAGTACAACAATTTTTGACTAGAATGCTGAAGAATTTAATACGTTAACGGGACACGGGCAACACGAGATCAGAATTTAAGGTTACTGGCTGACACACTGGCTGGCATCTAAAGAATTCGCCAAAACATGTGCCTGGTTATAGAAAGATACTTGTATGTTGCTGGGTCCCTGCACCCAAGGCTCTCCATCGGCTTGCATTGGGGCAGATTCAAACAACATTATCTGAAAATATGACATTGAAATTAAATTTAACATATTTCGTTCAACTTATTAATGGTAATGAAAATAAAGCATTGCTGTCGTCGTTACTATCTTAATTATATCTTAGTGAACATCAGCCCAATTTATCGATGCAATTATCATAACAAACTAAAAAGCTGATTGTAATAAATACAGCTGCATAAAAAAATGAATGGCTTTGAGGGAGTAATTAATACTGATAAATAATGAAATGAATGACCTTAAGAGATGACACCTGACCGAGTCTCAGAGGTTCGGCAAGCCCCACTCGCAGTTGGGCAATGTGGAAAGATGAGTAAAGGGCAAATACTTCAAACAATTTATCATCGTGCCTGCCAGTGATAACAGGTCACTTGGTTTAAAAAAATAAACATTGACAACAATTTAAGCATCAGTCTTAAAGAATGATGAAAATAATGGAAAATAAAAAATTTTTATTTTTGAAAAGGTTATAAATTTTTGAATCTTTTTCACTCCATAATTTTAATAATATTAGAAAAAATTTTAAAGTCTTCGACTTTTGAACTGTCGCTGTATTTATTTGTATTGTTACTATTCAACAAAGCTACATCCGAGTTTTACTTCAATTACATTTAAGTTAATAGAATTTGAAAAAAATTTTACTAATTGAGAAAATAAAACTGTTGATCATCCTTACTTTGAAGGTAACGCAATAAATAAACAAATAAATAAATGTCAATTGTTAATTAGATGTAAATAGCAAAACTGACTTGCTCTCCGGAATGTTTGCACCTGCCTCCCCCCACGGCCTGCACCCACCACCCCACGAAGAAATGTTCAATACAACAATCCCCTCTATAGAAGGTAGATCAACTATTTTGTCCTCTATTATTAACTGTAAACATTAATATAAGTGTAAAAAAAAGGACAAACAGAATAACTAATAAAAGTGTGGTATACTTTTAATTTTTTGTCCAAATCCTTGCATTCTCTGTCCAGGACGTCTTTGGTGCCATATGTGAAATACCATAGCTTAAACGGTATAAGAATAATGTTGTTTGCTTGATGTTTGTTGTTGATATACTGTTGTTAAATTATTGATGCTTTAAAACAAACTAAATGGCAAGTTTTGTAGTGAAACTACTTTGCCATCTCTGCAACTATCACTTTTTATTTGTGCTACATCCTCAACGCACTCCAAAAAGCACTTCATAAAACAAACAAAACAGCTAGCGTAATATGATAATTACACAATCGGTATAAAAGCAAGCGTACGGCTGAAAAAAGCCCGATGAAACCCGAGGTACCTTATTGATGAACCTGTTCCTGAAGAAGATCGGCCTCATCTCGCGATGGTGGTGGAAGTTGAGGGCCACCTGGGCATCCACTCCAATCGACATGTAGTTGTTTATGATGAGGCGCTGCGTTTTTAAGTTCACTCATCTCATTTCTTACAATCACATGACCACCGGCCTCGTCATTATCATTGATTGTTATAAACATGCGAGCAAGAAGATCGTATCGTATAGACCACGTCATCAGTACATAAAGCAGCACAAAAAATATTACAAAAATTTGAATGAAAAAATAGCTGAGTTATTGAGGCGTAGATTCTTTAATAACAAATATGACGACAGCAAAATAGACAATATCTACGTCGTAATATTCACTGTAGTTGAGATAAACTGCAATGATAAATGTCAATTGGTCAAGAAGAAGCCAAGGAAATGCAGCAACTTGCCTAACATTGACCGCAAGGACCAAAAAATAATCATGAATTCAGTTTTTCATTCATCAGTTCTATTATTCTTTTTTAAAAAAAAAAACAGAATCTGACATGCAACGTACAACACGCAAGCTACAACATGCAAGGTATGCAAGTAAATTATGCACACCTTATTCGTAAATCCCAAATTGAAACTCATCTTTGGCACAATATCCAGCCTCCACCTTCAATGTTACAAAATAAATCCGTGAATCAATACACGAACATATATTATTACATATAATAATATTAAAATTTTATTTAAGACTATAATTATCAACTAAAAAAATTTTGTGAATATTGATAACAAATATATATATAGAGAGAGATGTATTATAATCAAATTTTGTAACCATAAAGAAAGAAGATAGATGCATTTAGCCAACATAACTTGGCAAATATGAAGACACCAGCCTACCTATCCAATCTGATAACATTTGCAGTGCTGATCTTCTGCAGCATGCATTCTACATCAAAGTCTCCAGAATGCCCTGTTCCCCATCCAAGCACCCTTGAAAGGTCGTTGCCAGTTCCCAGAGGCACCACACACAGTTGGGGAATTCTCTAAAATTTCAAAAATATTTTCAAATTTTATTAAATTTTAATTAATTAAATTATTAACTACCATAGGCTTCAATATCAATATAGCTGTTCACATTTAAAAGTAGAGTAAATAATCAGTACCTGATGAGCGAGTTCATCGAAAGCAGAAAGCACCCAGGCCACTGTACCGTCCCCTCCTGCAACCAACACTCTCCATGTGACATTCGGTAGCAGTCGACACCATTCAAGTGCTGAGGTTGGAGAGGAATCGTGGAGGTCGACCACCTACATTCAGTCAGTTTGTTGTTAAGTTAAAGGTGACTGTTCATTAACGACATAATCTCAATGTTAAAATCATTTACAAACATAACCCACGAAAATGATTTGTAAAATGTAAGGCACTCAATGCCCACATTATAAGCTGCACAGTGCAGATGAGTGAATAAACAGCAAGTTTTAATCGAAATTGAAAAAAATAAATGATTGATGCAAGTTGAAAATAGTAGATGGAAGAGAAACAAACACCTGGATCAAGTTGAGGAAGCCTCTGAACTTGGACAACAACAGGCTTGCATCTCCATTGCCACTCTTCCTGTTTGCCAACACAAGCAGTGGTTTCCACCTATCCAAAGTAACATTTGATGGCTTTTCAACCGATTGAACTATCAACCTCCTCCGACCTTTAACTCTATTTATTTTCAATTCTATGCAATGAGGTGGAACAACCCAATCTTTCATGTGGCCCATATCACAAGTATTTGAAGACAGCTTTTTGCACAACATGTGAACAGCCCTCTTGCACCTGTCAGAGTTGCAGCGATCATCATTTATCAAGTGTCAATATTTTACAAAGAAAACAGAGGTAAACTGCAACTGAACAATTGAAATTACACATTGAAAAAGAAAAAAGTATGTTAAGTGCTGAAAAAAGTGAGGTCTTATAATGAAAAACTTAAAAAAATATAGGACACAAAAACAAATGCGTTCGTTATAACTGAAAAATTTATCTTGAATTAGAAAGTAAACTGTGAAATAAAAAAATTAAACTAAACAGTGGAAAAGTTACAAAATTAATAAAAAGTCGACTAAAATGCCAATGCATGTGTCAAACTTTGGTCACAGTTTATATTTATTTTATTTTATTGAGTATTTTATTGGTATGTAAAGCCAACGCACCAGCAACATTTAAAGTGACAGAGTTTATCAGAGCTTCCAATGAGAACATTGCAAACAGTACATTTCAAGTCAGCTGGAACATTTCCAATTATCCAGTGGTGTTCAGTAGTGGGTGGAGTAATGTTTGTATCTGTGGTGGATGCAGTGGATGGATGGGAAGCCACGGGAAGTGTAGTGTGGCATGAAGGATACGATCTTGAAAGTTGCTTGCAAGGAATAGCAGCATCCGCATTGCAGATGAAATTATCTGCAACTATTATCCCACAACAATCACAACAAGCCCCATCTGTGGTAGAAAATAAATTTCATAGTTATATATATATATAACTTATTATTGAATGAAAATGTAACTGGAATTTGTTTGTAAATTGTGTGTGAAGGTTGCAAACAACAATGAAAACTTAACCATTTATTTGATTTCCAGAATAATTACAAAATGTCGGCTCAGTGAAGACTTCAACCATTGTCCACCTGTAAAATTATTAGTAGCCTTTATTCTAAATTATGAATTTAATTAAATTTAAATTGAGCTATAAAACTAAATGATTCAGAAATGCAAAAAATGCTAACAATTGTTTTTAAATATTTTTATTAAATTGGAAACAAGAAAATTTAAAAAAAATTATAACAGGATAATATTGATATTTATAAAAATAATAATTGTTAATTAATTAAATTAACCAGTGGCCCTTTTTAAGGTCTTCCGCAGGCAGTTGATATCGCCTGCTTCTGAAAAACTGGTACAACTTGCTCATGATGTAGAAAAACAAGAAAAAGCTAATCACAGTGTACAACAGGTCCCAAGAAGAATTTGTCATTTTTACTTTTTATTTGATTTAAATTTAATTTATATTCTAACCTAACAAATTCAACAAACTTTGTAAAATAAAATTTTTTTAATACAATTTAAAGTGTTTGGGGTTTGTCATTGATTATCATAGATAAATGAAATTTATAAAAAAAAATAAATTAAAAAAAATGAAACATGAATATTTTTATTTGTGTATTGATTGATCTTTATTATTTTGAGTTATTTAATATTTTTTGATTTGAATAGATTTCTATTTTCCAGTTAATAGTAACAATAAATTCCTCATTCTACAATTTATCAATGTAAATCTAATTAATGATTAAATTAAATAAAATAGTTTATAATTTTAAATTAAAATAAAATTTTGTAAAAAAAAATTTTTTTTAGTTAATTTCGACGTCCGGCTGATGTTTTACAATAAACGGCACTGCAGTTTAGGCGGCAAATTCATCAAATAAACGCCTTTTAATATATCAGAAGTAATAAAATAGCCATTTTGAAAAAATATTTAAAAAATATCGCCGATCAACTCTATTTATTCTGTATGGCAAAAGTAAACATGTGCTAACATTTAAATTTTTTAATAGATCAAAGACCAAGATTATTTTTTTATAATTAATATTAACTTATAATTATATTAATTATTATATTATTATCTATTATATTAATTAAAAATATTATTATTTAGTTAACAAAATATAATTAGTATTCTAAGTATATGGTTACATTGCATAGTTGGCCTGATGAAAAGATTTAATTTATCCAGGAATGGTTTAATTCTATGATATGAAGTGAGCAAATAAAAAAAATACACTGATTTAAATAATAGATAAAATTTTTCAAAATTATGGAAAAATTGATTAAGTGTGCCAGACACTCGAGCTTTAAAACCTGTCGGGCCTCCCTTACCACCTAGCAATGATGTACACATTCCACATTTGCATAATAACGGTCACTAGCAAATTATTATGTACTCAATTACTCGCTAGTAACATCACATTTGACTCGCTTACTAGTAGTAATTGATATAAATTTTATCAATACATTAATCTAGACAGCTTTGACGGGGGGCTAAAATAAGACGAAGGGCAAAAACCGAAAATGCTTAGCAACCTTATTTTGATTATCAGAATATTTTGTGTCAATTATTTTATTTAAAACCGTGTTTTTATGTGTAAAAATGTGTTTAATGAATAAAAAATGCGTAAGATATAATTACACATGTATGGTGGTTAAATTTTTAAAAATTACAACAAAATGTTTGTTGACTGTTGATAACGGGCCACCCTAAATTTGACAATGAACTGTTCACTGTTGCATTTTCTTCTTGTAATGCTGTAGTGTAATCACAAAGTTGTCAGCTGCACCATCAAAGTTCTTTTTTGACTACATTCTTTTCCATGCGTTTCACAAAAGCTTGTGAAGAGTTTAAAAATAATTTTTTCGTTAAACAAAAGTTCACATCACATTTCGTAAATGACGATTGTCGAGGTGATATTCTAAGTAATGATTTTAAATAAAATTCGCTCACTGGTTTAAAAACTTGTCACTGTTATAAAAATAAACTCTTAAAATAAAGTAATTAGATTTTAAAGTTAAAATCGACTGCATCATCATGAATAATGGTGAAATTGATTATCCAAATTAATTACTTTAAAATAACGAATTAAATATTTTCCTTAATGGAGTGTTTTATCACACCTACCCATTTTGGCAACCCTACGCTGGCAAGAAATTGAGACTTCATATGTTCCGGACAAAAAACTCGTTCATTCAAACAAGAGGCTGAGTCTGGAAGAGACAGAATAAAATTAGAATAAAATTAGAAAATATCGTCATCGCCATGCCTGGCCCTCTCCATCCAAACATTTTGGTTCATTATTGAACAATTTTCTTTCAACCACAAACGACAAACTAATTCTGTCAATGTCAATTAATAACTATAATTTTTAAATTGATTATTTAGCTTGTGTACGGCGAAATATTTGCAGGGAGCAGATCACCAAAGAACAACGCCTAAACATATCTCTAACAACTATAACATTTTTAATTTTAGAAATTTGCTGAAGTAAGCAGTTGTGTCGATTGAAATCGTTTGTCATGCTGAAATGTTCTGCGATAGAAAAATAAATGTTTAGTGAGTTAACAGAGGAAAATAATCGAGCAAGCTAAAGTTGGACTTGAATTAGTT
>NW_008704902.1:4245350-4257850 GCF_000326865.2 Helobdella robusta
ATTGAATAAAATTCGCGCAAAATTTCCAAACATAAATTTTGAAATGTCAGGATCATTCTCAAAGAACTGTAATGAAACTATAGACAAACATTTTCTTTTTTTTATGTACGGTGCACATACAAAAACCGGTTGTTTCAGTTTCGTTTCCATACACTCAGATGATCCTTTGGACACTTTGGAAATAACCTGGAGCCCTTTCGTCATCAAAGACAGGGAGTTCTACAAGGTGACCTTCAACTACACTGGGGCTGGTTAGATAACTAACGCTGAAATCAAACTTCATTTTAACTAGCACCACCCTTTCATTTTCAAATAAACGTAATTAGCTGTTTGTAGTTTTTCTTCCTTAATTGCTTGTGTGTAATTTGTTCATATAATTGTTTCATTACTTTTAACTGTTATATTAGTTAATTAATTAATTAAAACAAATATCGACGGCTTAACATTGTGTGGTGTGAACATAAAATTCTTGATGATATCATTATCATTTTTAAATACGTAAAGTCAAGTCAACATTAGCGATACATTTGTAAAAATCAATGTCAGGTTTTAATGTTAGTTAATGAAATGTATGTAACTTTAGTAGAAGATTGCTTTTATTAAAACAGAATAACGCATTAATTAATTCCTAATATCAACAACAACGGCAACAACAACAACAACACTACCACCACTTCAACAACAACAACAGCATCACCAGCAACAACTTCAAATCAACAGTTACTGAAATAGACGACATATACGTATGCTTCAAGATTTGGTTGAAGGATCTGGAAGATCCGATATTTGACGACTGCCAGTCCCACACCTGCTCCTCTGCCCTCGCCGTTCTCCAGATGTTCATCAAGAATGCCAAATGTCCTCTCTTATTGAGTTTGTTCTTTTCCAATCTACGTTGCAAGCACGTTTTTGTGGATGTTGTGATGATGAGGGAGAGGATGGTTGAAAAGTGATGACTATGATAGTGGTAATGTGATGATGAAGAAGATGTAATAGTGGTGACGACGACAGTGTGGTGGTTATGATAATAAGCCGATATAATACACATATGTAACACACACACGCACACACACTACCTCATTTACACACACATATATAAAAATGATATGATAATGTTCTGATAATATATTTTATTATTTTTAATATTTTAATTGTTTTAGGTCCGCTGTTTTTAAAAACAAATTTCACGGTGACACCTGATATCCCACTTATTGAAGTTTGTTTCAGTTCATATATTTTCAAATGTTATTTACTTTGATTGAAACGTTTGCTGTACGCACACACAGACACACACAACACACACAAAGTCATACACACACACAAACTCACAAGCACGCTCGTACGCACATACATTATCTTATATATTTGATAGTGATAACACTGTAAATATATTCCGCATTAGCTTCCTGTTTAAGTTTTCGATTCTTCTAACAGTATATCGCAAATCATTGTCAAGTTTTTGAGTTCAAAACCAAAACTTTTATTTTAAGCATGATAGAACAAAAAAAGCTATATTCCTATACCATCTTCAGTGTTCGAATTGATACGTTGTGTATGTGGCTAAATGGTCGAGCATAGGCCTGTATGTATATATATATATATATATATATATATATATATATATATATATATATATATATATAATATATATATATTTGAAATAAATAATAATAATAAACAATATATATATATATATATATATATAAATGTATAAATATATATGGGCAATTCTCATATATATATATATATACATTGCAGAGACAAAATTTAGGAATAGCTTAAAAAAATTTGGCTTTGAACTCAAGAAACTTGACAATGATTTACGATCCACCGTTAGAAAAGTCGAAAAATTAAACAGGAAGCTAACTGACGCGAAACATGTTGTGATTTTCATCAATAATTGCCTTTCAGACAGTCTTAATCAAATATATATATATATATATATATATATATATATATATATATATATATATATATATTTAATATAATATAATATAAATAGCTACAAAAAATGACATTGAAAATTGTAGGGAGATTACATAGTACGAATTGAAATGAGCAACGCCAAGGGTAGGACGCCATTTTTCTGCATAGAAGGTTTGTAGGCTTTTTATATGTTTTTTTTGCTCGTTTTTCTATCATTCATTCATTCATTTATTTATCCATTCATTTATCTATTTATTTATTTATTAGATTTATTATTAGAAATGCAAAATGGTTATCAAAACTACGTGGTCTAATTTTTTTTCAGGTGATGTATCAGTTGAAGACGTTTAGCGTGTTGATCCGATTTCAGTGGCTTGCAATAAATTTTTGAAAATTTTTTAAAACATCTTGGTGAAAATTTTTCGTACTTTTTGTAATCATTCCTACATTTTGAAATATTTTGTTTGAATTGTTAGTATTTTAAACTTATCTATTGATAGCATATTTTAAAATTTGTTTTGCATTATTACTTGCATATTCAAGAAGAGAACTATGATTTTTCATTTCGCATTATCCAAATAACATTATGTTAACTTTATTAATTATTACAATAATTAGCTTACAAGCAATAAAATAGATATGCTTTTTTTCATAACTTTCTCAGTAGCCGTCTTAAATCATTGGCATTAAATTAAAGAAAAATAATAGACTAAACTTCTAAGAAATGTTTGAATCATGATTTGGAACAAGTCTGACAAATACTTTTTACATTAATAATAAAAATTTGTCAAGATTAATATTTTTAATTACGTATTATACGTAATATATATATATATATATATATATATATATATATATATATATATATATATGATTCGAAATATGGCCTTATTTGCAGCATGAATTCGAAAAATAAGTTTATTTTGAATTTTAATAAACTAAATGTTCACCAAAAAACTTTAGTGAGAAAAATCGAAAAAACGAACTACAAACATATTAACGCCAAACATTCAGTAGAATTTATAGAATATTGTAATATATATATATATATATATATATATATATATATATATATATATATAGCTGATTCATGCTTTTATAACATCGCGAATTGACTACTGCAACAGTCTGTTTTATAAACTTCCAAGAAGGTCAATAGCTCTTCTTCAGTCGATTCAGAACAGGGCTGCAAAATTGGTAACTGGCAGGATGAAGTTTGATCACGTGACGCCTATCCTTGAGGAACTACACTGGTTGACAATAGTAACCTTCAAAATCGCTGTACTTTTGTTTAAATCACTGAATGGGATGTCACCAAAATATCTCGTAAAAACTTTTCAAAAACGGTCAGATGATATGAATTTGTTGACAATACCGGTTTCACACTTGCAGATTGGTGCACGGAGTATCTCTGTTGCAGGTCCGACCGTGTGGAACTGCGTGTGTGTGTGCGTGTGTTTGTGTGGTAAAAATTTTTGTAAAACACGATGTTGAATGTTAGATGAAAAGTTAAAGAAATTCGGAAATTTAGTGAGCACTGAAAGATTTACAACTATAACCTCGCCTCGGAAAATTTTTGACTAAATCACTCCACTGGAACAACTTCCAAAAACTTTTTATTGGCCAGTCGGCAAAGAAATACAAAAAACAATAAAATTTAATTAGTTGAGGGAAAAGAATTGTTCGAAGAAGTGAATTTTTTGAAATGCAGCTGTTGGAAAGGCTCTTCTATACTTAGTTTAAGAAAGAACTCGTATATGTAGAAATGTATCTGTAAGGAAAGGTTTTTAATTTGTGGAATTATTTTAATGAATTTGTGGTTGATTGAAAAAAATATTTAACATTTTATAATGTTAGTCAGAAGAGTGTCTTGATGCAAAGGACTGAATGGAAACGTTTTATCAACCAATCATTCAATTAGTTTGTAAAGCGCTATTCCCGCGATGTTCAACAGCTCTCCCCTGTGATTTTTGCATACAGATGGGTCTTGAAATCCGCTCTGAACTTTGTAAATGATGGAAAAGTAGTCAGAAAAGGAGGTAGAGAGTTCCAGGGAAAAGGGCCAGAAATAGCAAACGCAGATTTAGCAAAAGAGTGTTTAACACGAGTTAAGAAGAAGTGAGAACAAGACGATCATAAACTGGGGTGGGGAGGCATTTAGGTTCAATTAATATATTTGGGAGAAAATTTAGATTGAGACTTTTTCTACATTAAAGCGCAAATTTCAAATATTCTTCTTGATTTTAAATTATCTATTATTTTTTGTGATCAAATGCGAACACTGTTTAACAAAATAATTGTCGCCTAAACAGTGAATGTGTTTGGGAGACTTTTTAAGTTGAGAATGAATATGTTGACGCCAGAAAATTGTATTGGTGAAATAAATTGGTTGCCGAATGTGGAAGAAAGAAACCATCAATTCCAACTGTCATTAATGGCAATGTGAATTTTTACTGAAAAATGTGAAACCGCAAACGGAAATAATTGCGTTTTTATGTAAAGACAAATTGCTGTTTCAAATTTTAATTTTTAAACTAATTATTAACAAGTAGCCACCAATTAATGTTTGATTTTTACTGCGTGAAACCAAATTTCATGGAAATTTACTTTCACATTTTATGAATGAAGTGTCGTTTGTATGAATACCTGATGTGATTCTAGAGCTTATATTTTTTGATAACATAATAGAGCACTAATAACCAAGTTTTCTAATATTGTTTGTGACTTGAAAATTTGCATTTTCGTAAAACGTAGAATTCAGAATGGTTGAAACTTTAAACTAAAAATTTTGTAAGATTGCATTTTAAATTTTAACGCTAGACGTTATTTCCTTTTTGTTGGAGTAAAACGTTTTTTTAAATTTAATCATGGACTGTTGCAATATTTTAAACATGCAAATTAAATCTATATATCAAGATGTTAATTCTGAACTCAAAAATTAAATAAAAAACATAAAACGCCTATATGCACTTCAACTTTGTATCTACATTTTTTATATGTATTCATATGTTCACCTATAAAATATAATTATACAAAATGTTGAACCACTCCATTTCAGCACTAAGCATTTCAAGCAGTAATTGAATCAGTAATTATTTCATCATCTTGAATATTAATTATTAAGATGATGACGTGACTTTCTCGCGTATAAATTAAAATTTAAAATGTATTTAATTAATTTTGTAATTGGGAGCTTGAAATATAATCGAAGTGTTTTACGTAGCCGATTCTTATTTTTTACATGAAAAAAATCAAAATGCTGATTTCTTTAAAAATCATTTCCATCATTTTTTTCTGTTTTATGGTCACTGCTCACAGAGTGAAAAGAGGAATGCTGTCCAAGTGTAGTGGTATGTTCAATGTTGTGTATCAATACGTTTGGATGGGTCTCCAATACCAGCAGGTGCTTTGACCGACGTTATTTGTACGTGAACTCTTAAACAGAAACTTTAACACCAGCATGAACTTATCAGATAAATAGCATTATTTATTTGATAATTAGCATTACTAACTTACATTCTCATCGCCATCAACATTTTGTGCTAATGACTTCGTTTCATTCTTGCACGCCGCTTTTAACTGCTCTTCTCGATCATTCTATTTCCTGTCGTCCTAACAACTTAAAATTTTTCCTGTATTCTTTAAAACTTCAGAACAGAACATTATCCATACTTCATTTTTGATATTTTACCTGAACCTTTAAAATTAATTTTAAGCATTGAAAAGCAGATTTCTGAACAGTTTTTCAAAAACTAAATGCTGAGTTAAATAAAAATAATTATAGAGAAATTCTTCTAAAATTCACTGAGCCGTACTGTAATTGCAATCAAAATGCAGTTCAATTAAGTTAAATATTTAGAAAAATTGTCACAAAATTTTGCGGCATTGAATGAATTAACTTTGAGAAAGCAATGTATTGGAAAATTGAACTGCAGGTGATAAAGTGGAGACGATGCGGATGACGTGGAGCCCTTACGTTTTCAAGCAGTTTGGAATGTACGATTTCGTATCAACTTACTACGGACCGGGTTGGAGTCATTTTGAAAATTTACTTTATTCATAAATAAAATTTTTAAAGCAGTGAAAGAACCTTGTCTTGATATTATATTATTTTCACAATCATTGCGTTACGTGCCAAATCAACCGCAATTGAAAGACTGTGTCTGTTTATAGACTAGTTTATATGGCGTTGTGTGTATTTATTATTATTATTATTTTCTTGCACACACAAACAAACACAAACACACACGCAGTAAATGATGCAGACATTGCATCGTTTAAACCCAGTCACCGCAACAACAAAGCCGTCCATTAACCATCGCACCATTTCGTCGAATCTAGACAACTTTGAAGGAGGCCAAAATTTTGAATTTCTTTCAAATTTTGACGGGGGGCAAGAATTGTGGTTGTGTGACAAAAATTAGGCTTTTTTGCATAAACTGAGTTTTACTGACTTTTAATGCAAATACGGCCACACCTAGACCCACCACTGCATGTAAATATGTTATATGTTGTGTTGTGTGTTTCAATGTTCTGCTGTGTGTTGTATACGTGTGATATTAGTGTGTAGTGCTTGTTTAGGTTATGCGAATGCATGTGTGCTGAAGGAACTGAAATATTATTGATAGAGAAAGAATACACTTAAATTAAAAATTTACGAGTTGATAAATTGTAAGTAAGAATTGCTAGCGCAATAAATAAATTTCAGAGCAAAGTGTACAGAGACTGAAAAGTTGCATCAGAGTCTGGCTAACTAAAGGCAAGAGAGCATTGTTTGACGACTGCCAAGTGCACACAAGATGTGAATCAACTCGCAACTTCTTGAAACTTTTCTTCCCTGGTCTCAAGTGCCCGCTAAATTGGAGTTTGTATATTTTTTTATTATAATTTCATAATGGAGTTTTCATATTATTATACTTTTTCACTTCATCATGTGTTGCCCAGCACGATTACTCTTCTCTAACTAAAATATTTTAAAAATGTTAATTTCTAAAATATTGTTAGACTTAAAAAATTATTTAGAAATGCATAATAATACTTAAAGTTGTCACTATTTTGTTTGAGATTTGCTGATTAGTGTGTTTACCGAAGTGCAAATGTATTTCTAGGACCAAGACATAACTATGTAACAAAGTTTTTCTACAACGATTATCCAGTATTGCAGGTAAATTAATTAATTAATTAATTAAATTTTAAATTAATCAATTATTAAATTAATTTTCATTACATTTCATACGACACTATCCTGCTAAATAAAAAAAATTATCAAAATCTAAATAAATATCGGCTACTCTGGTTATCATACGATGTTGAAGCTGAAACCTTGTCTGCCTCTGTCAGATTCTGACTTTTTAAAGAATAATTAAAAGAAAAAATTGTTTCATGCAACTTCACGATCGTCTAGCCAAATACCAACTGTTACTAACTTTTTCAATGATCACACAAACAAACATGTTGACTCGTTAATTTGACCGCTGCCAGACAGCTATTGCCTGGTTAATAAAAACACTCTCCACCAAAATCATCACTTATTATTATGTTATTGTTATTAGTTATTATTATTATAGTAATATTATTTTTATTATTCTTATTGATTTTTTATGTTTTTGCATTTTCAAGTTCATTTCATGATCAAGAATGACTCAAAACATCTGTGTTTGTTATAATTAATTTATTGTATTTTTTCCATTTTTTAATCCATTTGGCGTTGGCCTTATCTATATATACATATTTAATAATATATATATATATAATATAATAATTATAATATATAAATATATATATAAGTTAATTTAATAACTTTTATATATTAATAGTTTTTTATCTACGTAAAAAGCACAATGACTACTGCTACAACTAATAGTAACACTAATATGTAATTACATACCAGGGGGAGTTCAGATTGCAAATTAATGTATCGGATGCTGGCCGCAACAAAAATCTTTTCTGCATGGAAGGTTCGTGTTGCTTGCTGGTAGTAGTTCACTTCACCATAATTAAATACACATCCAGTATAGTATGTCTGCTGGAAAGCTTGTTGTGGAAAGTAAATGTATCATTCGCTCCGATTTAAGATAGCATCACTCTTCGTTTTGGTGGTTTTATAATGTTTTAATTTAAGAAGTAAACTATGTAACCATCTGCATGTATTAATTATTCAGGAATAATAGCGATGGAGCAATATTAGCAGAAAACTCCGCACTGCAAGCCAACACGGATGCACCTTATTTATGGGATTATACGAGATAATTTAGGACAGAAAAAAAATTTATTTTATTAACAAACAGTTTTTTCTTCTGAATAAATTTTTTTGTTATATTATGGTCTATTTATGTTGAAAATAATACAATTTCTTCAATTATGTCTAATTTTTTAAGTTATGTCAAGTGACTTTTTACTTTGCATTTGTATTATTTTGGTGCCTTTATTTCCTTGATGCAAAGTTTTGAACCTCTCCGCCATTTTATATTACATTTCGTCATCCTTTATACCAAATCCAAAAATGAAGTGATAATTGATTTATTGACTGAAACTGATAAAAAAAATCTATTTTAAGTTCTAATGCCTTCATCGAATTAATATTTTAAAAACCTGAGATGATATCAAACAGAAACATCGCTAATCAGGTCCCTCTTTGACTGTGGAATGCTTTGCCGAAATTACTGAGGTTGCTTGGACTGAACATTGATAATTTTAAAAAGAATTTTAAAACTTTTTGAAATGAAATGAATGAAAAAATATTTTCGAATTGATATTATTTTTTGTTTATTTTTTTCAATCAATTTCTGTTTCATAATGTTTATTTAGATAGCACTTTTGAGAAACTTTGAATTTGTGCCAGATAAATTTTGTAATAATAATAATAATAATAATAATAATAATAATAAACCACTCCAGCTTTCTGTCCCAGCAAGATAAGGTGGGGGTGTTTTTCGTACCAATTGTGCTTTCACGAACACCTGAAAATTCTTTTGTAATTTTAAGTTATCAAATACGTTTTCCCCACATTTTCAAAATAACTTATTGCCATTTAATTAATATTGAAACAGTATATTTTTTTCAATCCAATAAGCAGAAACATGTTCCTTGTAAATTTTAGTAAATTGTTCCAGTTTTCTATCATAAAATTTTGGCATTTATTCGCTTAATTAGAGTGTACGGAGAAGAAAATAAGGTTGTATATTGATTTTTATGAAAATAGTGGTCATGACTTGGCTGTATTTTAAAGGAAACACATAGAGGTTGAGAGACTTGACAGACGATTCACTTGAACCAGAATTCGTTCCGTACTCATTAACTAGAAACAAAAAGGCTGTCATCGTTTGTTGCGTCTGGTTTTCTTACTCTGCGTTGCATCATTCATTGCTTCATAAAAAAAACTTCAATGTTATTATGTTGTTTCAGGAAATCTACTCGCCTGATTTACGTACTATTTGCCTGGAAGGCTTATACGTTAAAAAAGAATTAAATTTAAATATTTTGAACGGATTATGTCCTTGTCCAATATATCTCTGTGACAAACTCAGGTATACAAGAGACGTATCATCATTGCAGTTTGCTTTAAATTGAACTTTATTACCTGGCAGTCTTTCCATCGCAGCGGCTTGCAAAGTTATATTTACGTCTTTTGAGATAACAATTTAAAATGCGTATATAATACTAATAATAATAATGCGTATGTGTATGCACGTCAGTATGCCTGTGACATGTTTGGGTGGGTGAACGAGTGTGTGGTTGCATCGTTTCATCGTAAATCCAGACATATTGTGTAGTTAATGTAGAATAAACTACAGTACCAATAGATGAACAGATGACTCAGAAGAAAGTAAAAACCACCAAAAAAGTTAAAAGTTGATCTGTATAAATGACTACAACGTAAACCCGCAAAGAGATCATAACCGCATGCAACATGAAATGAATTGCACGATTAAAACCTCTTCAGCTGAGTACCACCATGTACTTTAATTATGTTGAGTCAACATGTAATTTTGTTTACATAAGCATTAGTTAGATATCGATCATTTATCAAGCTATATAATTGCGTTCGTAAATTCATTGATGAAATTATTGTTTGCTAAATGTGTTCTTTTTATAACATTGAACCAATTTTTTAATCGGAAATTGATTTGAAAACCAAGCTGACGGCCACAACGTACGCTGAAATGAAGATTCTTATTGTTACAATTTGTTTCATAGCAGTTGTTTCCGCAGATGAAAAGAAAGGATTGCTAACCAAATGTGAAGGTTGGTCGGTCGGTGGTAGGTTGGTTGGTGGGTGGTAGGTAGGTAGATTGGTTGGTAGGTGGTAGGTAGGTTGGTTGGTGGGTGGTAGGTAGGTTGGTTGGTGAGTGGTAAGTAAGTATGTACGTTGGTTGGTGGCAGGTAGGTTGGTTGATGGTAGGTCCACTCCTCCACGGCAGACTCAGGGTGACATCAACTCGAAAGTTTATTGCCATTTTCATTATCACCATCTACTGATAACTGTGATTATTATGAATTAAGTTGTTGGCTGTTATGAATTTGAAGATCAAAAATGAATTTTAAATTTGTTTTAATATCCTTTTTGTGACGACGTGACAGGCGATGAGAAGGAGACGATGAGAATGACCTGGACGCCATACGTTCTCAGAAGAAATGGAGTATATGATTTTGTCTCAACTTTTTTTGGAGATGGTAAATGTTAATTTATGCCATGAATCATATTTACGTTGAGAGAATTACGTGTAGGGTGCATCTCATAAAAACAAAAAATTGAAAATTTTTTAATTACATGTTCGCAGTTCAAAGCGTCAGCCGACTGAAGAATTGCATAACAGTTTGGTTGAGAAAGAGGAAGTTATTTGACGACTGCCAGGTTCATGAGAGATGCGACATGGCACTCAACTTGGTCATTAAACGTTTTTTCCCCAGTCTGCAGTGCCCACTTCAATGGAGTTGGTGCTCCTTTTAAATAAAATGCCTTCATAAGTTTTCTAAATAAACGTTAATTTTTAATGAAATATATTGTCTGCTTGTTTGTGCGTGCTGGGTGCAAGTTCAGATGTGTGTGCAGTTTGTTGTATATAAGAAATTTGTTCAATGTGGTAGGTAGATTGTGTAAACGAGAAATCGTGGAAACATCGTGACGTCATTGTGATGAAGTGTTTGCCGATCCTTTAAAATTGTTCCTTCCTTCCGTTTTTAAATATTCTTTTTATAAAATCAACTTCCAGCTCCCCAGGAATACAAAGCCAGAATGGTGTACGACAACGATCTTGAAATTATTGAGGTATGTATTGAATTAAAAATTTCAATTAAATAAATAAATAATTGAATAAACGAATGAGTGGGTGAACAAAAATAATGATTAATCAATTGTTAAAAATTATATTTAAACAAAAATGAATAAAAACAAAATTAATAACAGATGGCTAAAAATAAAAATAAAATTATGCGCACTACAAACTCGATCAGGCATTTTGGCGTTCGTGTTGCGTTTCTGTATGGCTTCAGTGTGCTATAAATTATTAATTTCCAAAAATTTCATCTTACCGCTTACGTTGTTAGATACACATTTTCTCCAGTGTTGTGATAAATTGACAAAATTTGATAAAACTTTAAAATAATTTATCCACGAAATTTTTTATTATAATATAAATGCACAACTAAAAAATCATGATCCGATGCATCTAGCAAAGAAAAGGGCGCCATTCAGATTTTTTTAAATTTTTTTGACAAGTTGGTAGGAGTAGGTGATTTTCAATTTAAAAATCGCTTACGTGTTACAGAATTTTTTCTTAATATTTCATCCTAAATAACAACTATGGACTTCCCGATTCTACTTCATATCTTTTAACTAAAACGTTCAACTCAGCCGCTCGTGCCCGTATCTTTTCTCATAGGATCTCCGAATTTCTAGGCAATATATTTACATGTATTTAAAATCTGTGGATAGTGTGTCAGCTGTGGTTTTTTAATTGCTTAAGATTTGTTCTTATGGAATGAAGTGTTAAAAATCAATTAATTTTTAATTAATTCCATCATTCAGGGAGAGTTTAAACTTCGCGTTAACCTCAGCAATGCCGATAACGACAAGCATCTTTTTTGCATGGAAGGTAGGTTGACTGCCGGTGACTTGCTTGCTTTCCAATATGTATTATTTAGCAGTAGACAATAGAATATCATGAATCAGAAATTTTTATGTAATAAAGCCTTTCCTAAAAATGTATAAATTATCATTTTTTTGTCCCGTTGGTTGTTAGACAGAATTATATTTTTGGATATTTATTTCCTGTATTGAAATTGTTAATGCATTTCTTTTAATAGTTTAGTTTTAACTTTTGAATTTTGAAAAGCTTTTACAATAAGAAATTTTTCTTATAACCATAAATTGCAGGACTAGTGCAAATGGCGGATTATTGAATGACGTTTCTTCCCCTCCCAAGGAAACATAACAAAGAAAAAAAATTATGATAAGGAGAAATAAACTAAAATTTTATTACAAGCAAAACTTCTAATTATATTATTTTTAAAAAGTGTAATAACTTTCGTTTGTAAAGATGCATAAGTACTATTACACCTATGTTATATCAAGT
>NW_008704902.1:4265350-4287850 GCF_000326865.2 Helobdella robusta
TAACCATGGCTAGAATGTTTGCGAATTTTTGTGAATCTATGTGTTGAGTGTGTTTTGTATGTGTAACTGTATTTGTATTGTATGTCGGTGTATGCTAATATGCGTATTTGATTGTTTGTGTGTGAGTGAGTGTGTGTGTGTATGCGTGTGTGTTTATGTCTTTAATTGCACGTGCATTTGCTGCATGTGGGTAACAACGTAGTCTGCTGACTTTGTTGCCTTCATTGGAAATATAAGCAGTTAGACATTTTATTGAAATTCAGTTTCTTAAAATAGTTACGAAGCAATTCAATTTTTGTAAGAGCTGCTGCTTAAATCATTTTTTAAAGTAATAAAAACTTATTAACGTCAAAAGCAGTTTGTTTATTCGTCTCTGAACTTTTTTTTAATTTCATTGTGATTTCGAATCAAATAAGTTGTGCGCATATATACATATGATTGTAATGCTTAATAATTCAACAAATTAAATTAAAAAACTATATATATATATATATATATTTATTTATTTTTTTCAGCAAAGGCTAGGTAAATGGTAAAGTTCTCCAGGTATTCTAGGGGACTAGAATGGTCAGACCGCCTATCCAACCACAAAGTAGAACGATTATTCCGTAGGTTAAGAGACTAAAGTCGGCTTGTTAAATTTAACTTTTTGAGTATGCAAGTTGCAGCAATTAATTATTTTTTTTAAATAGTTTACTTTTTTTTATAGGGATAAATATTATAGTTGAATATTTTCTATCACGGAGAATAAAATTGATAACATTATTAAAAACAATCGTAGGACAATCAACTTTTAATTGATGGAAAATGGAAAAAGATGCTACATAAAAGCAACACCTCCCCGAAAAACAATATACTGTATAATTTATGTCGTGATTGGTTGAGGCAGATTGTTAAGTAAAAATATACTAATGAGTAAGTTATTTCAAGCTGCTCGCGTATGAAACGAATGCCATTACCTGACTGCCACATAGCTCATAGCAATGAAATAATGAAACGGCACGCACAAAATCGCACGATCACACCGGCACATTTGCATATAAACAGTTGAGTTAGCAATGAACACGCACATTGAAATACGCAGTTTAACGTTGTTTGTTGAGATCGTCGGTGTTGTGTTTCATTTCAGATTAATAATTTACACTAAGTGATTGAAATTTAATTATAAATTCACATTTAAAGTTTTAGCAAAATTAAACTTGTTCTTTTCAATTAAACGCTAAAATATTTTTTTAAATTTTAATTCCAAACAAAAATTTTGAAAAACTTGACATCAAAGAACCGACAATGCTCCCAAACACTGTTTTGACAAAAGCGACCAGACGACCACGGCCTCTCAAGCTCTACCCTGGCCACAAAATTTCGAAGAGGTACATGAGGGCCCGGCTCAACAGGAGGGTCCTCAACTCCTTGAAGAGGGTTGTGCCCAATATTGCTGGCAAGAAAAATGTTACCGAGGTTTGTGTGTTTGTGTGTGTGCGTGTGTATGATTGTGTGTGTGTGTGTGTGTGTGGGTATGTGTGTGTCTGTAATTTGCTTATTTTAGTCCCTCGGTCCTTTGTCATACACACCGTTCGGTTGTTTTTAACAGTAACACTACGTAACATCTTTTATTTATTTTTAGCCATATTGTCTGAAACTGTTTTCTGTTTATTAAAAATTACTTTTAGGTAGGTTGGTAGGTAGGTAGGTGGGTAGGAAGGAAAACGGGGTAGGAAAGTAGGTGGGTAGGAAGGTAGGTAGGTAAGTGTAAGAACATGAGTTTTTTGGAATAATAATCAGCTTATTTTATTTCGCCTCTCCAAATGAGAAAATCACATATGACAAATGTTGGCATTGTTATGTAAAATCTACGTTTGAGTTTTTGCAGGTGTGTGTGCTTGTGTAAATGTGTGTACCTCACAGTATATATATATATATATATATACACATATATATATACACACACACATATATATATAATCAAACCTGTATACATATATTTATATACACATACATATATACAAATACAAAGTGTACACAGTACAATCTGATGGAATTTTTTAATTGCACGTTCATAACATGTCAGATTAAGAAGTTGTCCAGTGGTGGTCAGCATTATACATCACTCATACACACACACACACACACACACACACACACACACACACACACACACACTCTTACACGCACATTCAATCGCAAATACACAAACACACTCAATGGCATGCCCACATAATCACAAGCACAAACAAACACAACCCGGGCTAACAATTACATACGTACGAAGAGCAATAGTTTATACGTAAGCATCCAATGAAATAAACACATTTGACAAGGCGAACATGCACACACTAACATGCACACCCACATTTGTATGTGCGTGCACACAACTTGCGTATAAACGTTGACGTTTCCTTACGTATAATTACTTTCAGTTGATATCATGCGTCTGCGAATAAAAACAAAAACAAACATACATTCACAGGACACTCAATCTTACCAACAGAAACAATAGTTTTCGTTGTTGCTACACATAAGTAACGTATCTAATGAATGCACTATCACAAACGACAGCCAAAAAAATAACAACGTAGTTACAACAACAGCAAACACGTCATCAACAACAACAACCACGTGAATATGTTTGCACGTAGCAAGTAGGTGATTGTAAGAACTGGATAGAAAGAACTTAAGACGTAATCAGTGAATCAGGCGAGATATTTCTTGCGTAGGAAATCAAATGAGTGCCCGCTTCTGTTTCATCTGATTAGATCTCCAGGAGTGACTTTAAGGAACAATTTGAATGCAGACCATGCTTGGATCATCATCGTGCTTTGGTTGATGGATAGTTGATGTCGTCGTTTTGTTTTGTCTATACTTATTTTAATGTTGTGTTGTTGTTGTTGTTGTTGCTGTAGTAGTAGTAGTAGTCTTAGTAGTAGTATAGTAATAGTAGTTGTTGTTGTTGATGTTATTGTTGTAATCATTAAACGTTGCTATCCATTCAAATTAGTGCACTGCACATCCATAGTACACAAACGAACAAACACCACAACTGCAAATCGGTGTCCTTTCCATGTGAGGTGTTCCCACTCCTCTGATGCACCACTGTTTG
Organism: Helobdella robusta; assembly: GCF_000326865.2. Classification (NCBI taxonomy): domain Eukaryota; kingdom Metazoa; phylum Annelida; class Clitellata; order Rhynchobdellida; family Glossiphoniidae; genus Helobdella; species Helobdella robusta. The sequence goes on from NW_008704902.1 coordinate 4,268,448, forward strand.
TTCATTTATGTATTCAAGTAATCTATTGAGTCTTTATTAATGTGCCAGACACGTCGTCACATCAAACATACAACAGCACTAATGCTGCTACTGCTGTTGCTGCTACTGCTGTTGCTGCTGCTACTGCTGTTGCTATTATTAGGACCATTACTGCCACGACGCTGACAACACAATTTATTCATTACTACCGTCATCATCGTCGTCGTTATCACCATCATCGTCATCATCATCACCACCATTCTCATCGTCATCATCACCATCCTCATCGTCGTCATCATCACCATCATCATCATTACTGCCTTCTCCAATATTTTCTAACGGAAATTTCGGTTACGGTTTTCAAAGGTGATCAACATTTCATATGATAGATAGGTCCTTGGTGTTGTCTGTTCAGGTTAACATTCTGGTTTGTATTATCACAGAAGTTTTTAAGGATGTTAACGTTTTGGTCGTTGTGCTGTTCAAGTTAACGATGACGATCATACAAAATTCCTTCCTTATCAACTGTAGCTATTCAAACAGATTTGAGAACTGGCAGATTTTATGAACGGGGTTTTCACGTCAGATAATATTTTTATTAATAAATAGTGCTAGATGGACCAAATTCGCGATGAGACTTGCTGGAATAACAAGTGCCAGAGTGTAATTAAAACAATGTTGAAAGATAGTTTTAAAAATTACAATAACATGCATGGTGAAGCAGTTGTCTTTCATTCCATTAGGTGCGTGTGTGTGTATGTGGTGTGGTGTTGTGTGTGTGTGTGGTGACAATCTTCTTAACGTTCGTTTATAAACGTGAACAAAGCATGGATATAACTAACACAGTTGAAATGCAATTTGAAAAAATGAAAAACTTGAAAACAGTGACGAAAAATATGAGAAAAAAATAAGGAAGAGTGATAGAGAGATAAAAAAAATGAATAAAAAAAGAACAAAGCAAAAATGAAAGATTGAATGAAAGAATGAGAAAAGATTGGCGGCAAACACATAATGAAGAAATGAAGATTGAAATGAAAGGTGTCAGCTAGCACCCGCCATTCATTGAAACATTTCGATGATGATTTCATTGATTTAATCGAGCGTCGGTGACCACATAAATGTTGATCTCATTGTATGTCTGTCTGCTATATATATATATATATATATATATATATATATATATATGTCTGTATGTATGTATGTTTGTTTGTAAGTATGTGTGTGTGTGAGTGATTGAGTGGGTGTGGGTGTGTTTATGTTAGAACGTGTTTTTGTGGATTTACATGTTTGTATTTTATGTGTCGTGTATCTTTGTCTGTATATGTTTACTTTACATACTAATTTATTAGTGCATGTATGTGTGTGTGTGGGGATGTATGTGTGTCTGTTTGTGTGTGTGTATGATTCGTTAAAGTGATGGTATACGTTCGCAATTTGATTTTTTGTAAAATGACTCCTTGGTTAATTTTATATGGTGGGCTCTACGTATAATAGTAATTCAACCAATTCATAAAAGAAGATGAAACAATGTGCATGGATTTAAACGTGTTGGCCTGCATGTCATGTCAGACCTTCATATAAATACAGACCTTTCAACATTTTTGCCTAACAATGTGGTTTTAGCAAAAAAGTTACATTTTTTTATTCAAGCTCACCCTCACAAACACAAACATACTCTACATCCACCACATACATGTATGTATGAATCCATTTTATACATTACATACCAGTATATCAGTATATTAGATAGAATATTAAAGTGCAACATATTTGTTAGTGTAAATGTCTGAAATTTCAGTATGTTGTTAGGAGTCGCAATTAAATTTAATGCTTTTAATCCCATGTTTCTACATACTTTTAATCTTCTCTTGATCATTTTTTCAGCATTTGATTGCTGGGACAGATTGTTTCAGGTAGGTAGGTTAGATTGAATGGAAGGGTCTTAAGAAGTTTTAATGCTCTTTTAATTGCAATGATGATTGGTTTGGTGTTGTTGTTGTTGCTGTTGTTGTAATGTTGTGTTGTTGTAAGATTGTGAGGTGGCTAATCTTAATGCAGTTTGAAAGTTCTGTTGTTTTGTCATTGTTGTTGCCGCCGTTTTTGCTCTGTTAGCGTTGTTTTTATTTAAGTATTTGTAGGTGTAGTTGTTTTGTGTTTTTTGTGTTATTTTCAATACTGCAATTGTTGCTGCTTTTGTTTCAATGATGAACATCATCTTCGTATCATAACAGGATATAAAATTTATTTGAAATTTGTAAGACATAGAACGTGATACGTGAAATAGACATCCAGGCACTTAACATTTCGTTGAAGAGAGGAGATATCTGAATGTTTTTTTGTTATCCCGAATTTGTAATTGCATCCTATTCGCGGCGTGATAGCGAGTAAGCACCGTTACCAACTATTAAGCTAAACTGAAAACATCTCAACTTTGCAGTAATAAATACTTTCAATGATAACGCACGGCCTAATGTTATCGAATGTTAGAAGATGGTACTTTTCTCTCTCTCTCTCTCTCTCTCTCTCTCAACTTTCATTTCTTTATTCTCTGTAGCTCTGTAGATATGTATGTGTGTGTGCCTGTGTGTGTGCTTGTGTGTTTGTGAAATTATTTATGTATGCACGTATGTATCAATTATTTTATTATATATATATATATATATATATATATATAAATGTTCCTCGTTAGCTAGTTTTTCTAAAGGTAGTTAATAAATCATTGCCAAGTTTCTTAAATTCAAAACTAAATTTTTATTTATTTCAAGCATGATAGAACATTAAAGCATGATATTAAAATAGAACAAAAAAGCTTGTATCTATATATTTGATTGAAGGTATAAAGAAAACAGAAATAACATTGCACATTGTATGCTCATTAAGACATATTGTAATTAAATTTATAATATAAGAAAATCTTGCTGATGCATGCCTGTGAGTGAGTTGAGAATACAGTATATATTATGTTGGTATCATTGAGATTTATCATACTTTGTGCAGTTACAGACGTGTTTAAACGTAACAAATGCCTATGTAACAAGGTTGATAAGTGAGAAGCTGTGTTTGGTTGATTTGTCGGTTAGTTAGCTGGTTTGTTGGTTGGCTGGTTGGTTGGTTGGTTGGTTGGTTGGTTGGTTGGTTGGTTGGTTGGTTGGTTGGTTGGTTAGTTGGTTGGCTGGTTGGTTGGTTAATCACGTGGATGGTTGGTTAATCACGTGGTTGGTTGGTTAATCACGGGGTCGGTTGTTTGATTTTTTGGATGTTGTTGTTGTTGATGATGTTAATGTTGTCGATTTGTTGTTGTTGTTTGTTTATAGTTTGTGTTGATGTTGCTGATATTATTGCTACTTCATTCAAGAGCTCTCACTCCCTTCTGATAAGTCAACCTCTTCTCGACTTTAATTAATCTCACTTCTTCCACTTATTATTATTTTTATTATTTTTTTTATTATTAATATTTTTTTTCTTTTTATTATTTGCATTATTTATACGGTTTATATTATTATTTTGATTTTTTAAACATTTAAACATTTGTTTTCGAAATATTTCTAAGCAATAACATTCAAGTGGAGGGTACCTTCATTCTTCAAAACTTAGGAATTTATTGAGAGCTTTGAAAATAGCATTAAACTGAGTATTATTATTAGTTATTATTATTATTCATATTATTATTCTTATTTTTTTTTATTAATATTACATCACGTTAGTTTACGTTTATTGGGAAGATTAAAGAGTTCTGAACTGAGATAATTATGATCCTATTTCAAATTTTGAAAAACTTCCTCACATTTAAAAATCTTTCAAATAGTAAAATAAATACATAATTTTTTGTTTCTGTATGAATTTTAAATGATTTTGTTATCGCTGGTTAATTTCAGTGCATATCTGTCCTCGACTTTTGGGTTTTAATTTTATTAAACATCGAGAAATTTGTTTGCATACACTGCTAAAGTTTTTTAATCTTAACTTTACTTTAATGTTTTCAATGAGCATTTTTAATGATTTGTGAGTGCGGCATCCATTGTTTCGAAGAATGTTTGTTTTATTTTTATTTCATTATTTTATGTAACGTTGTGTATATTTGTTGCGGTTGTTAAATGGGATGTTGTTGCAATGTTGTTGCAATGTTGTTGCTGAGACAGTCTTCAGTTGTTTCTGTATTGTTGTTTAGATTATAATTTGCTGTTGTCGGTATTGTTGCTGCTGTTCCTATTATTATTTTTGTTGTGTACGATTTCCAATGTTGTTGGGGTGACAATTTGTTGTCGTTGTTATTGTGTATTTGTCGTTGCAGTGCTTGGTTCTCAAAGAGCACTAGCTCTTTGATTCAGTAAAAAGTGAATGAACATTTACAAACATGAGATGACTTGAACAAAAACACAAACACATATTGGAGTCAGTGCATACGACTGGTTAAAATAAACTTCGAAAACTTTTCCCGCCAGATATCTCGATAAGTTTAGCTAAAGGACTCGTTTGGTTTCGTTGCTCAGGTAGGATGCTGCTGATCAATTCAACAATTTTCAGTTTCATCCTTTCTCTATCGGTTGTTTTTTCATCAGTCATGTAAATTCTGTTTATTTGGGTTGAGTGTTCATTTTTCGTTTACCATAAGCACGATTAGCGTTCTAATGGATGTTGTTGACACGCAATTTTTATATTATCGTAAAAACTTCATAATTTCAGAAATAGTTTTATTTCTTGGACAACCTTAAAATCATTTTATAAGGTTGCACTGGTAAATTGAAACCATGGATAATTTACAATTGATGTTCATTTTTGGATTTTATTTTAACAAGTAACTTTTTTAGCAATATATAATAAATAGTTAACAAAAATATTAACCAAATTTCTTAAATAAATATGGTTCATAATACTGTTACGTTATATCTTTCACGATACTGTTATGTTATATCTATCATGATATTGCTATGTTATATCTATCATGATATTGCTACTCTATCAAGTATCATGACAGAGTACTTAAACTGTGATGTACACACAATAAATATCGATTTAAATACTCTACGAGTGACATGCTTCGTTTGTGGGCTCTCAGCGGGTTATGTGTGTGTACTTCTAGACTTCCGCACATGCATGTACTCACAAATATGTATTCATTCACGTACAGTACAGTACATACTTCAAATTCACGTCAACACATACATATTTATACACATACACGTACGTACACACAAGCGGTCTTTCACAGATAAACAAACATGTATTACATACACACAAACACCTACATACACTCACACACACACACACATTCATACAAGCCTAACATGATGGTTACAACAGGTCACGTCACATTAAACTCATATATTATAAATATGCATCAGCATAAAGCTCTCACATTTAAAAAATTAGTTTAATTAGTTTTCTAACAGTCTATTTATTATTCACAAACATTTACAGGAAATTAAATTATTTACTCACGTATGTTGAAACACGTTCTTCATATATGCAGTTTTAGGATTATCGAATCTCATTAGCGCAGTTTCAATAACTTTTTAAACAGATTTAATTTCATTAAAGGCGCTAATTAATTGTATTTTCATAACTTATGAAACATTAAAAATCGTAAAAATCGTTTGTTGATTTGTATGTAGAGTTTAAAGTGCAAACATGAGAAGTTTGAAAGGTCGTAATGATTGATACGTTGATACGCTGATATTTTCAACGGTTCTCTTCATGTCTCCATGCTTATATTGACACACATACCCTGGGTCATTGTGACTCTTGTCAAGTGTTTGTCTGTTTGTCTAAGTGTGTTTGTTTGTGTGTGTGTTTATTTATTTGTTTATGTATTTGTATGTATGTATGTATTTGTGTGTGTGCGTGTGTGCGTGTGCGTGTGTGTGTGTGTGTGGCACGCCCATGATGAATATTGGAAAAAACAATTATAATAATGGCACGATTTTAAAAAAGTAATAAAATGAAATTAATAAAGATGATGATGATGATAATAATAATAATTAATAATAATAATAATAACTCTCACACCACAGTACGAAGTGCTGATGGAGGCTGCATCGTATATCGACCAGCTTCACTCACAACTTGCTTCGAGATCACTGCACGTTCACCAAGGTAACTAACGTTTTAATCATTCTTTTGTCTAGAGACCAACTTTTGTATCGAGACCAATTTTTGTATCGAGACCAACTTTTGTCTAGAGATCAACTTTTGTATCAAGAACATCTTTTGTGTTGAGGCCATCTTTGGTATTGATACCATCTTTTGAATCGAGACCATTTTTTGTGTCGAGACCATGTTTTTTGTTATGTTAATACAGGTTTGTTAGAGTTACAGTGTGATGATATGTTTTTGATACACTAACTGAGTTTGTGCGTGTTAAGTGGTAAGTGGTTTCAAAATATTTAAAAACATATTAAGCAAAAAAGATTAACTAATTAATTAATTAATAACTTAATGAGCAAACGAACGAACGCAAGAATGGTCAAATGAATAATTGAACAACTGAATGAATTAGTAAATATTAAAGAACAGGCAAGCAAGTGAGCAGTCAATTAAACAATCCGCCGAATATTCATTCATCAATGTGTTAGTAAGCGCCAGGTACGTTTCATAATGTCCTTGTAAGTATTTATCAATCTGTCTGTATCACTGTGTTACATGTGTGTGTGAGTGTGTGTGTGAGTGTGGTGTGTGTGTCAGTGCGCTTCGTATGCGTACGTACGTGTGTGTGTATATATTAATTCATATATTAATTTATATATTAATAATAGAAAGCGTATGAATGTGTGTATGAATGTTATTGAAGTACTTGAAATTATGCAAATACAAAATCATGTATATGTAATTTAGAAATTTAGAAGACGATGGGGGTGCTACAAACCATCGGCATCTATACAATATACCTTTATATATATATATATATATATATAATATAATATATATATATATATATATATAATATATATGTATATATGTATATATATATACCTATAGATTTACCTATAGAAATCAATGCTACAAACATACACAATTTTGCTTAACAGTCGTTCAATTACTAATTTGACCATTCTTTCGTTTGTTCGTTTGCTCATTAAGTCATTAATTAATTAATTAGTTAATTAATTAATCTTTTTTTTGTTTTTTTTTGTTTTTAAACATCTTGAACCACCTACCTTAAACACACAAACTCAGTTACTGTATCAATGTACATACATTCATTCATTCAATTTACATACATTCATTCATTCACTGTACATACATTGTAATGTACAAGTGTAATACACATAATTTTATACATACATACACACACACACATGTATGTATATATATATATATATACATATATATATATATATATATATATATATATATATATTAGAATTGTTATACGTATATATTGTTGTATACATTACGCACATACTCAAGTACTCACTTTGTCTTACTGGCATTGGCACTTAAGAGGTATGAATGGATGGTTGGGATGGTGGAACATTTATGTAGGTATGTTGCGTCTAGATGTGTGTGTGTGTGTGTATTAGTGTGTGTGTGTGTGTGTGTGTGTGTGTGTGTGGGTGTGTGTGTGTGTGTGTGTGTGTGTGTGTAAAGTTCAGTAGTTCAATGTTTATATGTGTATGAATGCTCCTCTGCGTTAGAAACAGTTACACATGCAGACGCAAACTTATTTTTTTTCTTTTTTTCGTTCTCTTTGAGATCAACTTTCCCCCATCCATCCATTGAGATTCATGCGCGAAGCTTTTGACGCTCAGCTGTTTATAATTTGTGGCGAAGATGGCTGCTTCAAATCAATGGTTGAAGACATGAAGAACGTAATAAATAAAGATATATAGATAATATATCTGTAACATTGTTAAGTGGTTCTGCGCATGTCGGAGCTGCAATAATAAAGACTAAAAAATATATTCATACAAAAGTTTTTCCTATCAGAAATTTAAAATGAATTTTATTATAAAGGTGATTCGTTTGGCATATTTATGAAAGTTGAATAACCGGGGTACTAGGCCACCAATCAAGTGAATGAATGAATGAATGAATTAATTAGTGAATAATTGAATGAATTAATTAATGAGTGAGTGAGTGAGTGAATGAATGAGTGAGTGAGTGAATCAATAAATGAGGGAATGAGTGAATGAGTGAGTAAGTGAATGAATGAATAAATGAATGAGGGAATTAGTGAGTGAATGGATGTGTATTATATAAACACATTAATTGTTCTGTCACTCATTACACTCAAATAAATGACATATCAAGCAATTTCTGTACGCACGTGTGCATTTGTTGAACAGTTCTCCATATTTTTGCTCGTCTTGTAGTGATATGTTTGTTTGTTTGTGTGTGTGTGTGTGAGTGAGTGAGTGTGTGAGTGAGTGTGTGAGTGAGTGTGTGAGTGAGTGTGTGAGTGAGTGTGTGAGTGAGCTGGTATAAATAAGTGTAGGGGTTGTCAAGTTGAAACAGCATGCAGCGATCTTCGCTTGATTTATCTGACTCAAAATCATGATTCACCATGATATAAATATAATATATATATATATATATGTGTGTGTGTGTATGTGTGTGTGTGTGTGTGTGTGTGTGTGTGGAATTGCATTTCTTTGTTTTATTTGCAGATAAACGCGTTGTACACAGTGGAGCACAAACGCATGAAATCTATCGAAATCTATACGTTTGTTGTTTTGTTATTATTGAGCATGCGTGCGTGTGTGTGTGTGTTGTGTGTATACGTGTGTGTTTGTGTGTTCCTCACACATTATCACTTGAATATTTTGCGTCTTACTGGTTTTAAGATTTTTGGGGTGGGTTACATATTTGTTTAAAAGAATATTGGTCCCATAGAAGGCATTAGTTGCATTTTATAATTCAGTGCTAATTGTACAAAGATAAATCCGCATATTATATTCAATACAGTGTGAAATGTCTTACTCTGTACACATGCATGTTGATATGCGTACGATGCCTAAATGTTGACAGTTAAATCCAGAAGATCCTCTGAAGCCACACTTTGGTGGCAGCACATGAAAATTTCTTCTGCTTTGTTAGGGCATTTGAATAACATTTCATTAAGTGTTGAATACTGAACTATTTTCCTAGTGTTATTGCTTGGTTTATTGGCTAGGTAAATCTTCGGACTAATTTTCCTAATGGTTCCAACAATTTATGTTAATTGTTTCTTTAAATTAATAAATTGCTGGTTGGTCGTACATTTGCAGGATTCTTCGGTTCGGCGCCTCAACGATTCATTGTGACAATTAAAATTGATGCGAACCGCATAAAACCTTCCAATAAATGTTTATTTACTATGGCAATAATAATGAATGGTAATATCGTTAGAAACAATTTTCAAAATAAATTCAATAGCTTTCATTGGACTAAATATCATTAAACAATAATAATAGAAGTGAGTCTAAGAGTTCGATGGGTTTAATTTTTGAATTAATTGTTAGTGTGAATTCATAACAAGTTCGCCTTAAAGCTGCAAAGTTTGTCATTCAGTCAGAATATGTAATGTTTAAAATTAAAGTAGAAGATCTGATTATTCTTCTTGTAACGCATATGTTTGTGTGTATATGCATGTGTGTTTGTGTATGTACTCGTGCCTGTATGCGCGTGTGTACACTTTGGTAAAGTATAGCTTGGCAATTTTCTTAGGTACACATATTGTTAAAATTGATCGATTTGAATTTTTCAACTTTCTGAACAAGTTTCCAAGCTTTCTTATTTTCTTCTTATTTTCACGATTTTATGAAAAAATTACTTGATTTTATTAAAATAAAATTAGTTTTTCGTTCAAATTATGAAAAAATAAAATAGAAAGCTTAAAAACATGTTCAGAAATTTGAACAATAAAACAATGGGCATTGATTTCAACAAAATACATACATTTGTACACTTTATATTACACATTGTAATCTTCCTCCTACCAGCGTTATATACTTATATATGTAAATGCGTGTATGTGCGTGCATATGTACTGGGATTTGTGTGCGTATGTGTGCGTGCGTGTGTGTGTGAGGAAGCGTGAGTGTGCACCAAACGTCATCGGTGGAAGCGTCATTGGTATTCATTCATTAACACGAGTAGTTACAAGTTTTGATCATTAGACGTGCAGAGGTCGTAATTAGTTTGCACCTGGTGTGCAAATTGTGTTGCGGTGTTGTTAATTTATCGTGGGTTTGTTTCTGTACTTGCAGAAATATGTTTATATTCAGTTGACGGTTGGTTCATGTACACATCGGTCGGTGCTAAGTGCGATCATGTTAATGTTTATGGATGTTTTGCTTTGAGAAATTTCTTTGAACAAGTTTATAATTGCGTTCTGTTCATGTGAAGTTCAGGGTTGGACGACTGGCTTAAAAAAACGGCTCGGGAAATTTGTTCATGGCGGTCCACATCATCATATTAGTGTCATGCAAAGATTTTCATTAGTTTAATATTTTTACCTATTTTCAACTCAATTCAATTTCTATATATCTTTCATTAGTTTTTATAATTATTTCAGGCATTGTAATAAAATTTTAAACTCCAGAAACAACACTTGAGGTCGAATGGATGATTATATTCGTTTGCACGTTTGCATCAGCAACAATTTCATCATTGTCGTTTAACATCTTTTTTGAAAATCAACTCGTTTTTATTTCAGTTATGCAGAAGTTGAACGAGAGCCAGGACGAGGAGTTATTGAGGAGGGGAGAACAAGTGATGAAGCAAATGAGCAACATCTTATCGAGGAATGCGTTCACACCTCCAAACATTTCATCAACTACTGCATGCACACCTCACAACATATCGTCACCAGCTTATCACCAACCTAAATTCACACACGCTCACTTTATTCAACCAACACATCAACAACGCGCACAAAACCAGATGTCAGAGTGTGTTAACAAGCCACCACATCAACAAGTCGCACCACAGCAACCACAACATCAGCCGCAACATGCTTACTTACAACAACAACAACATAAAAATTCATCTTCCCGACTAACAACATGTTTGAACGTTCGAACGGACACGATGGTAAGCAAGACCCCCAACGGCATGCACCTCATCTACACCACGTCGTCCCCCAGACCCCATATTGGATCAATCCTAATTCAGAATCGTGTTTCAAATATAATTAATCAAAAAAATTAACTCAATCATAAATCATTATTGCTATTTTTTTATTATCATTAATCACCAAATTCTTGTTGTTTTATTTAACCACAAATGAAACCATCACCACATTTAAAAGTTGCAATAACACCTCCGCCATCTATCGAGCGGCTCTTACCACCCGACAACTAACTTCTTGTTATGTACGTGTCTATGGTGTCTCTACATTAACTTTGTACATATATCTTTATTCAAATTCATTTCATATATCTTAACGTGAATTATTGTACGTTCTTTTGAATAAAAATTTTATTCAATAAAAAGTGAAACAAAAGGTAAACCGAGTTTGAAATTTATTTTCCTAAAAATTCTGATTCAAATGAGAACACGATTATCTCGACTCGAAGTGATCTGTCACCACATAAAACGGTTTTAAAATATATCAATAAAACAAACAGCACGTGAATAAAACTACAAGCCATGAATGGAAGCAACAGAGTCAAAACAAATGATTTAAAAATTAAGTGAAAAAGAAGAAGTTATTAAATCACAAAAAAAAAACAAAAATTTAAGTTATATATGAGTGAGACTGAAAATTGCAAGAAACGTTTTCTCAAATGATGAAACAACAAAAACCAGCAGGACAAAATTCCAAATGACCACGCGCAACAGGACAAAACAACAAACATACCATACGACTCATACTTAACGACATACGACAACAAAAATTAGTAAAAAGTACCGATGTAGAAGATAGAAAGTAAGATGGGGAATCAAGTGAAATTAGCAGCAAAAAGAGCAGGGTCTGTACTGACGGTTTGCCTGTAGTTGGAGAGTGCCTTCAAAAGTCTGTCTGTCATTGGCTTCAACGAGATGATCCCCCAACCGATGATGGCCATCAAGCCTCGTATCAGATTTAATATCTGCCAGATGTACAGCATGTTCGTTGTCCTGCTGTCCTGGATGGTCAATCATTCATTTATTATTTAATTATAATTAAATAATTATTAATTAAATAGCTATAAATTCTAATAATCAACTAGTTTATTATTTATTTAAATTACTTTATGTTACAAAGTCGCAGTTATTTTTTACATGTCTCCCAGGTCTTTTAACAAAAAGATAGAGCATGTGTAAACGAACAAACGAACAAGTGAACAAATAAGCAAACAAGGAACAGGATGGACAGAGGAAAAATACAAACATTTGGATCAATTATGGAGGAGTTTGATTGATGGAATGTCATCCTGTACTCAATATTTGAGATAGCGAGTGAAAAGATGAGTCCGATGATGTAGATGATGATGCAAAACGCTCCTGATTGGAATGTGGCCACCTTGTTCCAGAAGTGAGGTGAGGGGTGGGTGATGTCGTACCTGGCCAACGTTTCAGTATGCATGCAATGTACTTACTTATGTAAACAATATATATGGAGTGTAGCCGGATCAGAAGTTGGTTATGCATGCATGTATTAGTATCTGCATGACGGGTTTGTTTCGTTTTGTTTCGGAATCTTAATGAAATAGAATGAAATGCTTTTTATTTAATACATGTTTTAATATAGATTGCATCAAAAATATTAAAAGAGATAAAAATATCAACACACATTCGTATTTGAAACATATGATGCGCAATCAAAGCAAAATGATAAGGAAACTAATGTAGAGAGGTTAAAATAAAGCAAACAACACACAATGAATAACATAAAGAGCTATAAAATCTAATTAAACTTATAGTTTAGTCTATATTGCAATCAACTATTCCAAATACTTCCAACCATATTCCTCACTCACTCAACAAAACACACGCAGCCATCGTGCCGTGAGTCGTCCAACCTGTCTAGTGCATAGACGATGCAGACGGCGAAGAGCATGTAGTAGAAGCACTGCAGTGGTGCAGACAATGTTGAGTGATTTCTCAGGAAGTTGTCAACACCATTGTTGTACATGATGTACGATGTTATTATCTGCCACAGGGCTATGCCGGCAAACAGACCACTCACAAACAGTGAGAACTGTAAGGTTGTTTTAGATTAATACCCTTTTACAAATTTGTATTTTTCCTCAAAATTATTCCAGATATTTTTAACCATTTTAATTTTATTTAATATAGTGATGGAATAATGAAGTCTCTTACTTAACTTAGATAGATGATAACATCTAAAAAACAACGTCAAAAAATAACAAAAGATTGTAGCTGTAGAAAAATAAGCAATTATGGAACATCAAAATGTAAAGGTGAACGTAAATTACAGTTTTGAATATTTTATGGATTTGAATGGCCTGACTGGTCAGTATGGTTGGATAGATGTCCATGTTTTCATTCTGAGACCTCTCCAGCTCCTCTGCTCTTTTCTGGTCAACTTTTAAACGATTTTTCGCTTTGAACCTGTCTGTCAAATTAATTTTGAATAAATTATGACAAATTATTTTGAGTAATCAATACAATTTTTGTTAAAATTTGATTGCTAAAACATTAAAACTAATGAAAAATATTCTAAAATTGAAGAAAGGTATGAAACGAAAATGTCTAGTAAAAAATATTAGGAAACAGTTTAATAATAGCAAACCTGATCCTTCAATGTAAATCTTATCATCAGCTTGACTTGGGACTGTGTTGGACTGCTGGGATATGATTTTTGCAAAATCATTCACACTGAATATTTGATTCGTACTTTGAACATCTTCCTCCATGCCCTCAAGGTCATTTGATAGTCCTATGCTGAATATAATTGCATACATTTAATTGCTGTTGTATCAACTGCATGCATTTCACTGTTTAATAAAATCGTGTTAACCTCTTTTTCTTTTTATATATTCTTGAGTGGTTATCTAAATTTTTCTTTTTTTTCTAAAATAAAATGAAATAAATTAATATTTTTGGCCCCATAACTGCAATCAATGATATTTTCATTAATTTGAATCTTTAATGAATAATTTTTCAAACAGGGGTAGAAAATTCATTAATATTTGCATCATAAAACCATTACCTTAATGATTTGATTTCAGAAATGGTCCATGAAAAATAATAATTCTCAATTTTTAAAAATGTTGAAAAGAACAGTTTTTATAAACTTATAATTTTCATATTTGGAATTACTACTAAATTATGATAAACAAATTTTGATTACATTTGATTAAAAAAAAAGAAGAATAATCCATAGTTAGAAATTTGAATCGATCATAATTTGTGAATGAACAAGTTACTATAGGTTGCATCCATTATTATTTTTAAAAGTCATACAATGCAACCTTCAAGCCAATCTTGTTGGCATTATTTTGCTGTTGTGCCAACTTCAAATGTGAAATTGTTGATGTTGAGTTTGGTGTTGAGTTCTCCCAATGTTGTTGTTGTAGTTGTTCCTGATCTTGATGCTGTTGTTGTTTTTGTGGTTGTTGTTGTTGTTCAGAATCTCGATGAAGGTTTTGTTGAACTTTTTGCTGCTTCAGCACAGGAAGTTTTCGAGGAACTTCAACTTGTTGAACTATTGACATTGTATCAGGATCAGATTATTCACAGTGTCTGTCTGCTGTTTAAATTTAAATTGAGTTATTATCTTTTGAGTAATCATAATTACATAATCATAATGTATAACTAATATAAATAGTAAAATCATATAATAGCTACTGTACTAAAAACTCAACTATTAAAAACAAACTAAAAACATAAATAAGGTAAGACAAAGAAGCCATACTTACTATTTCCTTTACTAGGCTAAGCTCCCTGCATGTGCTTACCAAACTAACCACCTCTACTCTACTTTTAAAATTTAAGTACTTAACAACTTACCTACCAACATTCACGCCCGTGCACGTTGAGTTATTTCAGTACGATTTTCATTTTTTCATTGTTAATTAAGCAAATGAACTTACAAGGAACCAATTTTAAAATTTTTACACCGCCCAATTTTGTAATTCACATTTATTATAATAAATATATTTCAACTTCGATTTTAATTACGCAACGAACATCATTCAAATTAACTTTGTGTATTTTTGTTTTGAAATTATTTTATTTTAGTTTCAGCGCTTAGCAACCAAAATAGTGATGGTAGAGATTACAATTGTTAAATCATCTGCCGTGCTTTTGAGTATTCATCATTTAATGCCTATTTTGAGAATTCCTCATCTAATGTCCGTAATCTATAACAAATAAAAAATAAAATGAAAAGTACAAAAGTATAAAGTTAGCGATAAAAACTTAACCGAGAGCAAGAGCTGAAAATGATACCCCACAGATTTTTAAAAGCAGTTCTAATTTAGGTTTCGGTTGATTGTGGCGAAAGCTTACAAAAATAATTATAATTATACTATATAAGCTAATAATATGATGTAATGACAGTATATTCATTCATTATAAGCTTTATTGGGAACAAGAGCAGCATTGTAAGCGGAACCTCGAAATATCCGAAACAGCTAAAATGCAAGTAGAATTATTCAAGCTCAACTCCTACGTTTAATTTATTTGCAGCAAATTTAACAAAAAACCTCATTTGATCGACAAATACACTAACCAAAATTACTTTTTTAAAATCAATCACCGACGGAATATACCTATACGTGCACGCACATACATGCATTGAATTTTAATTTTAAAATTCCCTAAAGTAGAGACGAAACAGTTTACATGGTTTTCGTGATTTAAATATGTTATCAAAAATCTGTTGGCTAGTTACTATTCATTAAATTGAAGCATTATAGGTATTTTTAAAAAATTGAAAAAATTACTCGGGGTTTATTATTTTTTTGAAAACTGTAAGGTTTCTTATTCCCAAAACAATAAGTGGTATATGACTGAAAAATAAATTTAATAATATATTGACAGAAAACTGAAAAATAAACGCGATGTGTTGATGAATTTACAATAAGAATAACTAAGAGACATCGTGGAGATTAAAAACAAATCACATTAACAAGAACCTGTCAGCATTCTGTTATAAAGTTGTTTGATTGGAGAATTCAAAATCGGTTAAGCAGCTTGACGAATCGTTTAATAACATTCATTAAAAAAATTTTATTCGTACAAAATGTTACGCAAATAAAAACTTCACAACACACCATCTAATGATTAATACAAAACGCTCTAACATACAAGATCAGAGAACTTTTCATTAAAGCATAATAAATAAAAAAGAAATAATTTTCAATCTTTTCATGAGATTATGAAATCTTGGTCGGTTCATTTTATTACAAATAAATTGGCAGAAATATAAATACATAGGCCTGAAAGAAGGTGATATATACAGTATACACGTTTGTATTTGTATGCATGTTGTATATAGCATGAACAGCTTCGGTACGGGGGAAGAAATGGCAGCGTTGAATCAGAGAGAGCCGATGTTTGACCAGCAGACATTGGAGTGGACGTCGAAGGGAGGAGAGTTGTGTTCGTGCGTTGTTTGCTGGTTGTACAGGTGGGCTGAAGGAGGGGGTGTCAGGTAGACCGACCCGGTTGGCTGACGTTCATCATATTCTATGTTAATTTTTAAACAATTAATAATAAATATGATAAAACCTAATCTTGTATAATAAATAATGTTTGGTGAAATCATGTTAAAATGGTAATTTTTTATCAATAAAAGTAAAAATTAACTACTAAATACACAAATAATAAAAAAATGAGAACCTTGCAGAATCATTTCCAGCAGTAGAGTATCCAACTTGAGTCCGGCATACAACCGGTAAGCGTTGATTTGTTCGATGACTTGGAAGGCGATAGTTTGTAAGTTTTGTAGCAGCAACAGCATCTCACCGAACCTTCCCCTAGAATCGTACTGCCTGTCGTTGATGTAATCCTCCAGGTTCACTTGCACCTGCCAACGCAGGGAACGAATCCGATGTGATATCGTCAGGTTTCGACTGCCTGGTGGTTACGTATGAAATGCACGCAATTCATTATACATTATCTACTGATTTTTGTGATTAATTAGAGCAGTTTAAGTTAATTATCAAATGTTTTTAAAACGGTATTAAATTTATTGCTATGTATTTTCGTCTGCTCTTCCATTATGTATTTTTGTTTAATATGTTTAATTTAATTTAAATTTCATAAATTTGCTTCATACAAGCTTATTGATTGTCAAAATTATTCGTTGCAATTTTTATCTTTTTATACGTTTGAAAACTGATAAATTAATTTGAGTGAATACAGCTCGAGCTGACTTGGGTCAAAGAGGATGATGGCCAGGAGGCAGGCGAACTCTGATTCGTCCATCTGGATGTCTCTCATTGGTTGGATCAACTCGTCCATGATGCGGCACGTGATCTTGTTCTGTTCGTTGTCCAATGAGGTTCGAGTGATGACGGTGTCGTTGGAGAGTAGGAGGGTCTCGTTGTACATGCACGATCTTCTCGCCAGACTCAACAGCAGGTGCTCACACGCGTGCGAACGAAGCAGTGACACCTTTTGCAATTTTTTAAATTTTGTTTTATTAATTATTTTTTGTTATAAATAATTTAATGATCAAAATTTTTGTTTATTAATTCATTCCCCAGCTTGTTAACAATATATTGTCATTTAAAAACGCATGAATAGCGCGAATTTAAATCGTATTTAAAGCTGTTTAGTTTACGATTTTTACACAACTTGATTTCAACAAGTTAGTCGTTAAAATCTTTCAATAAATCTGAATAATTGTTTGAGTAGAATCATATTGAAGCAAAGGCATATTTTATAAATGTATCCATGAGTTCACCGGGAGTTTTAACATATCTAAAAAAAATTAAAGTTTCGCTTCTTATGTACAGTACATGTAGAGGTATTTCAACGAGGTACCTACAGAAGACAAATACGAAACTGACCTTATCGTCAGTGTCCATCTCGTTAAAGGGCGGTATGAGTTTGGCCCAGTCAATCATCTTCATGACTTGCTGCTTCATCGATTCGCAGATGTCTCCAACGTTCGCCAAGGCTTTCCTCGTTATGTCTGATGTCGTTATTTGGGTGAGCATCTGTGAGCGTGTGGGAAGTTTAGTCATTCTTCATTTTCATAAATTAAAGTTAAATATTATTAATTACGTTTTAAATTTGTAAAATTAAATATACTCTATATTATTGCGTTTCTCAAAATTACGAATTCGTCTTAGCGAAAATGTTATTTCACATTAAACTAGGTATCTTTTTCAACATAAGCCCAAAAAAGAAAAAAGATTTTTGAAGGCAATAAACCTTTCAAAGACGTTAAAAGGTTTTCAGAAAAATTGGCAGATTTGCAGATTTTAAAGAAAAGTTAGTGAAGAGGAAGACAATAAGAAAGTTTTGTGTTTATCCGAATTTATGTTGTCAAGCTTCTTTCTTTGCGAGGCGAGGATGGATCTGTTTAGTGCATGCGGTGAATTAACAAAAGTTTGATTTATTTTCTCTGCATAGTTCTGCACGTTATTATAAACATTCTATTGTACTGTTTCCCAGAACGAACCAATGTAAACTTTCGCTCGGTTGCCAGTTTACAATAGAAACGAATGTTTACGGACGTATTTATTTTGTAATAATACATGTATGTTATATTTTATTTATGTGTTATTCATCTTAAAATGAACTGCGTTGTCAAACAGTATACACAGATTAACACATTATTCAAACATGCGTTAATTTAAATTAAAGAAATGAACGCATGTCAGCAATCGCAATGACAATGTAAAATCAACATCCCTGACAGACATACCTACGCTAACAACATACTCAATTGCATTCAACAACAACAATAACAAAACAACAACAACATCATCATCAATTTCATCGGCGATAGCAACAACAACAACATCATATGCATGGGCATCGACAACAACAACAACAACATCATCAATTGCATCAGCAACAACAACAACATCAGTCGCATCAACATCGTCAAAAAACAGCAAGAACATCATCAATTGCGTCAACAACAACAACATCAGTCGCATCAACATCGTCAAAAAACAGCAAGAACATCATCAATTCCATCGACAACAGCAACAACAACATCATCAATTCCATCGGCAACAACAACAACATCAATTGCATGTGCATCGACAACAACAACAACAACATCAACATCAATCGCATCAACATCGTCGCCGACAACAACATCAAGGACGTACCGATTTCGTGGCAGCATCAGCGTTGTAGAGGGTGGCCACTGAGAGGGCGCTGTTGCGTTGTTGGTCGTCGTACGGCGTCCTCCGAACACTTATGCGATCTCGCTCGTTCTGCACCGCTGTCGTTGATGATAATGATGTTGTTGTTGTTGATGATGATGATGATGATGATGATGATGATGATGATGGCAGTGGTGGTGGTGGTGGTGGTGGTGGTGGTGGTGGTAGTGGTGGTGGTGGTGGTGGTGGTGGTGGTGG
>NW_008704902.1:4289391-4322986 GCF_000326865.2 Helobdella robusta
ATCACATGCACATCCTAGTTAAGACGATGAAGTTGGTGCTGAAGATGATGATGAAGATGAAGATGATGCTGACGCCTGCTAACGATGATGATAATAATCAAAACGCTGTGGTGAGGCATTAATAAATAAAATGTTTGTGACTTTGGCGATGATGATGATGATGATATAGGGATGATGATGGTTATGATAATGATGACAATGATGGTGATGACGAGGAAGATGACGAAAATAATCAGTTGATGACAATAAATAAAACTATAAACAATTCGGCAAAAAGATGATCTCTGGCGGATGGTGGTGGTCTCATAATTAAAACGAAATAACTCAAGTAAAAACATCGTTAACGTGAACACACACATACATACGAACACACGCAAACATACGCACATACAAACACACAAACACACTCATACACGTATAAACGTGCGTATGATAAACGAGTAAAAAATTATTTATAAAACTACAGAGCTGTGATAATTTATACGCATGCAACAGTGAGTCTTTGCGCGCGTGTGGGTTCTCTCGCTACCACATAAAGAATATTCACATTAATCCATTGATTGCCTGTTACATGTCTTAGATACATGTCCGTTTCACAAATTTAATTAATTTTAAATTAATATGCAAAGATCTTAATAATAATTGTATGAATATTTATGAAGAGCAGCAGTAAGCATCGCTGCTTCAGAGGCGCCCGAAGCCCAAGCAGATACATATTTTGATGAGATGTGTCTCAAAATTTTTGTTGAACTGAAGACCTCACAGCGGAAAACATAGCAACGTCTTTCGAGTCAAATCCATTTCAAACGGCCATACAAAATCTTTGATACAAATGCAACAGTATTTGTATGAAACTTTTTGCTGTATTAGTAATACTACATTGAAAACATTTACTGCATCTAACTGATTTACAGATAAATTTTCATATTCTGCAAGAATGTTTCTTGCTACAAAATGACACCACACACACACACAAACACACAAGCACACACAAACGTCATAATTCTCATCTCATCATATATCACAAATTATTATTTACCTGTTACAATAAGGCATGGAGACAGATATACTGAGAGGATCATACTTAACATTTGAAACGCACGTGCATCCCGACAATGCTACTCTATACATGCTTATAAGAAACATAAGGAAATACTTACTACTGAATTATATACAAGTAACATTTATATATATATATATATATATAAATATAAATATATATATATATATATATATATGTTTGTATATATATGTGTATATATACATCTGTATGCATGCGTGTATGTATAATTTTTGACGGCTCTTTAACAAGTGAGGTAGCGGTAATGAGACCACATGTGAGTAAATCATAGCATCGCTATAAATTATCAATCATTCATTCTCGCCGGGACGCTGCATGCCGCAGATGAGAAATATCTTTCAAATTGTGTGATGCAAGCTGGATATGATTGCATAGACAAAAATATAATTATGTATGGCGGAATTATGATGTATATCTGCTAAAAATGTAATTACAGTTTTTAAGAAATCATCTTAAATCATGGAGGATCTAGGGTCGTTGTCGAGTATTTAAATATATTCACTTATAATGGGTCTTAATTATCTTATGGCTGAGTGTATGTGATTGTGTGCATGCGTGTGTGTGTGCTTACGTATTTAGATGGTAATAAGTTCAACCAATTGAAATTGAAGAGAGCACGCTTATAATGTGCGTTTGAATTTATGTGGATGAGTGTTTGGAATGGAGGGGGGAGCAGGCAACACGTTTGTGTCTCCTCGTCTGTCTCGCGTCCGCTCCAGCTGCCTCTCCACTCAACAGTGATTTGAGATTTTAAACATTGTTTTGAAGAAAATTTGTGAAACAATTAAAGAGACGCAAAAAGAAAATGTTGATAATTATTTTATGTGACTGCATTAATTTATGACCTGAGAGGAAAGAAAAAATGCTAGGCCATCGCACATGTAAATCACAATATTTTGTGACCTGATCGGGATGTGTGTATACATAACATGGGAAGTCTCGTTACGAAGGCTAATAATTATCATTAACCAGCAACAATATGCGATCTTAAAATTAAGCATCAGCAACTGACACAAACAACATCATAACATGCTTCGTACAAAACAAACAAATAACCGCCGCAAATAACACACGGCATAAAGTGCCACATCAACACAAAAACACACGACACAGACGTGATGATGATGATGACAGCAACCGAACAAACCTTCTTTCTTCATGCCGGCTCTGAAGCACTTCTTCAGCCTGCAGTATCTGCACTGGTTCCTCTTGTCCTTATCAACGTGGCAGGACCTTACGAACCGACACTGGTACACGTGGTTCTTGCGCACGCTGCGTCTGAAGAAACCTTTGCAGCCGTCGCACGACGAGGCGCCGTAGTGTTTGCCTGTGGCTTTGTCGCTACAGATGGCGCAGAGGCCGTTGTTGGGACTGCTGGCCGACATGAAATGTTGTGGCGAGTTGATGCTTTTGACGTTGCTCATGCCGATGTTGCCAAAGTTGCTGTTGATGTTGTTAACGTTATGGCTGTTGCTGCTCATATTGTTGATGTTGCTCATGTTGTTGGCATTGTGGTTGTTGTTGTTCAAGCTGGTAACATGGTTTACGTTGTTAACGTGGTGACTGTTGTGGTTGTTGATTGTGTTGTGATTGGGTATGTTGTTGCTGTTGATGTTGTTGTGATTGTTGATGCCGTTGCTGTTTGTTGTTGTGGAATTTACTGCGTTGTTGTTATGGATGAATGTTTTTGTTGAGACGGGAGTGAGGATGTTGTAAGGGTTGTTTGAGCTGGATGGCAGGTCAAAGTTCAAGTTGTCCACCTCTTCTACAAAATTCAACTCACCTATTTGGCAAATTATATCATTTAAACAATTATTCAACCAATTTTAACATAATTTTCAAGTAATTAACAATGAAAAAAAATTGTAAACGCAAATTTTAAAAATGAAACTGAACATCAAGTGATCGATTCCCAATTCAACAATCGTCATTTGAATGAGAGATTTGTCTTCAATATAAGTCAATTGAATAATTACAAATCTTTTAATGAAAATAAACGGTTACTGTTTTTAAAATTTTGCGCTGGTGTAAATAAATATATGCCAATTGTTGTTAGCTGCAGCTTGGTGGCAGGTTTGTAAAACTTTAAAGCTCCTTCGAGCTAATCCCATGAAAGGAGTTACTCCACTCGGTGGAATGCATAATGAATGAACCAGGATAACATACAACGTGAGATGTAGTGTTAATTTGTTGTTATTGACGTCATGCTAGGTATGTTGTGTTGTTGTTGTTGTTGTTGTTGTTGTTGTTGTATGTGCTATGACGCTGCTACGATGACATGTTGATGCCGTGTTAATGTCATGTTATTGGCAGGCTGTTGAAGTAGCGATGTAATGATATTACGGGATTATGTTTTATTAAGAATTACGGTAAAGTTATGTTGATGTAATGTGATGTGATGTTGGTTGATGTCGAAGTTAATGTGATGTTAACTTGTACATATATAATGTTAAGAGCAGCGTATAATAATGTGCGAATAAACTGTCGCGTGAAATCAGCGTCTTCAGATTGTTAATGTCTTTTGAAGGCTTTTAACGATTCACTGATCATTTAAATGATAATAGCCAACTGACCGACACCTTATTTTATTGTTATGTTTGTTTGCTGACTGAATTGTATATGAGGCAGTTTGAAAAATAAATTTATAAACCATTTGGCAAGAAAGCGATTAGTGAATTTGTCCGAAGATGGCATAACCGGATTTACCAATTTACTAATTTACCATATGACAGCAGCAAAAAAACACCAAAGTTTTGAAGAAAAAAAAATTGTAGAATGTAAAACAATAGAGTGAAGAACATATTCTGTATTCATCCTACTCTTCATCAGGATAATATTCGAATACCTCTTATTCAATTTCAGATGTTTTAACAATCATGATGGCGGAAATAAATTTATGGCTAATAAAACAACATTAACAATTCTGGAAGAAACAAAATGTGTACTAAAACGAAAGCGTTTAATCATCACGTTAAAACTCAATTATTCGCGTTATGAAATGTGTCAATTAAATAAATTTATATTTTCACGCAATTAACTCAAACATCTAAAACCATCTCTAGTATTCGTTAATACGTACATATCTACAATTATTCATACATAACTGGTGTTTCACTCACATACGCACATGTGTATACAATACTCACGTACACACACATACAATTACGCACATACAGTACGCATAATGTGTATTTATTTATACGGCAACTACTAAGCATAGTTGATCGTCGTTACGTAACAAGTGTTTATGTTAATGGACAGTGTTGTTTCGTCAATGTGCTGTTGTTGGTGCTGTTGTTCTGTTGTTGTTGTTGATGATGCTGCTAATGATGATGCTGATGGTGTTTTGTTGTGGTTGAGGATGATGACGATGGTGATGACGACGATGATGACGACGATGATGATGATGATGAATGATGACGATGATGATGAATGATGACGATGATGATGAATGATGACGATGATGATGAATGATGATGATGATGATGAATGATGATGATGATGATGAATGATGATGATGATGAATGATGATGATGATGATGAATGATGATGATGATGAATGATGATGATGATGATGAATGATGATGATGATGAATGATGATGATGATGATGAATGATGATGATGATGAATGATGATGATGATGATGAATGATGATGATGATGAATGATGATGATGATGAGGGTGGTAGTGGTGGTGGTGGTGGTGGTGACGATGATGACGACGACGACGATCAATATTGTGGCAGTGACGTAATTATGTTAAAAACCAAAAAAAAAATAAATATTTCAAAGTATAAATGGTAAATTCTACGATGACAATCAATTGATTTCAATTGAAATCTCCATAATTAACTGCATTAAGGTGATTAATTAACGTGCACTTCTTCTTGGCATACATTTATTTATTTATTGAAAATTAATAACAACTTAAGTTAATAATTATTATAATAACAACACAATAACAACAACAATAATAATAATAATAATAATAATAATAATAATATTAAAAATAATAGGGTTCCTAATAATGGAACCTTACTAGGGCGAGTAGGTAATGCTAAATTTAATACTCGCTGCTGTCCGTCAGTCAATCATTTGATCGGAGGAGAGAAGGAATTAATGCATCAGAAATTATGCAGCCATCTTCTTGTTTGCCTGTTTAAAGTCCACCTCTGAATTATTATTTTAAAGGCGACTAAATGAGCTTGTGCTACTATGTGTTTGCGTGTGTGTGCGTGTGTGTTATTGTCGTTTATATGTTTGTGCGTGTGTGTCTGCTGTGTAAGTGTTTGCAATGTGTTTTTGCAATATGTGTATGTTTGCATTGTGTGTGTATATGTGTGAATGTGTGTGTGAATGTGTGTGAATGTGTGTGTGAATGTGTGCGTGTGTTGTGGAGGTGTGTGAATGTGTGTGTGAATGTGTGTGTGTGTTGTGGAAGTGTGTGAATGTGTGTGTGAATGTGTGTGTGTGTTGTGGAGGTGTGTGAATGTGTGTGTGAATGAGTGTGTGTGTTGTGGAGGTGTGCTTGCCATGCGTGTTTGCGGTGCAGGGTGCCTAATGTCCCCCAATTTTTATTCGAAAAAATTAGTTTTCCATTGATTTATTTATAATAGCGTATATTTATTAAATGCCATGTAGTGTTTTGATAAGTACACTTCAATTGTTTCTGACTCATCTTAATGTTGCAGACGATGTTCTTTTAATTTCATTGGTTTATTATCGTTTAATGTTGACTCCTTATATTTTCTAACCTGGCTGATTGCTTGCTTCAACTTGCTTACACATAATGCGTGGGTTATGGTTTGAATTCTATCAACTCCAAAGAATTGATTTAATGCAAATTAATAAGTGAATGCTATATAACGCAATCTTCAACGAATTTAGATTAGCACACGAGCAAAATATATGAACAATTATAAAATTATTAATATGTTGAGTATTTAAATGAGAACTTTTTTTAAATTTATTTGATGACAGCTGCGTTATTCTTTTGTGACATTTCGCAAATATGAACTTATTAAAATTTTATTAAGCTGTTTAATATGAAAATTTGTTTAATACTTTTTAACCTAATAAAAAATAAATTATAACATTGTGCTTCGTTCAGTAAAGTTTGATGGGTAACAGAAAACTCGCTAGTGGGACATGTTGCCAGTTTGATCGCTTCAACTCAGCATCATCTCTGAACAGCATGTCTGCTGCTATGATGAAGATTTGTGTTTTTATAATCACGAATACGAACATACTTAGGTACATGCATACACACATACCTACGTACACATACATTATCATCACCACTATCATCATCATCATCACCACATGCCCGCAAGTATTGTGGCATTAAATTCACCGCAAGTAACGACAAACACATGTGAACAATACTAACCAACTGCTCACCACATATGAAGTTCAAAGCTTATGCATACACGCACCACACATACACACGCCACACACGCCACACACCACGCAATCTCATTAGAAAGCAGTAGTTGGTACGTTTGAGATGAAAGCCCATCAGAGGCCACATTCATTCAATCAATCAACCAATTAATCAATCGATCAACTAATCAATCAATCAACAATCAATCTTAAAGCAGCCGCTATATCAACCAGGCAATCAATCAATTTTAACAAACCCGCCAGTAATTTGTATGGTATATTTTCAATCAAGACATCAAGGAAGAAAACAATAATGAGTGATAGAATAAAAAAAATAAATAAAAAAAATGTATGAACAGTAAATTAAGCAAACGCAATGACGAACGAAAACAAACTTTTAAAACATTGATTGAATGAATGAACGAAACTATAAACAAATAAATGAATAAATGAATGAGTGAGTGAAAAAACGAAGGCATGAAGAAATGAATGATAATGAAGGAGTGTATGAATAGTTCATACGTTACAGAAGTCGGAGACATCAAATAAACCAGCTGACTAGGACAACAAGTTGATGTTATGTTAACTGATGTGAATATGTCAAACAGAATGTGTGCGTGTGTGCGTGCGCGTGTGTGTGCGTGTGCTTATTATATTATTAAATAATTAATTAATACGGTGTTGAATATTGTATCGGTATTTGTTCATACATTTTTAAATCCCTTAAATTTTTATTTCAATTGATATCAGGATTGCTACTTGTTACCTAAACAATAATCCTCACAGTGCAAACGTGTTAACATCTAGAAAAAAAAATGCTTACAACAACGTATTCGCCAGTTTGAAGTTTATTTTCAAGTGAATTCTACTATAAGTATATATGCCATAAATATATAGTATAAATATAAATAAAAAATAAATATAATTAATGTAATATACATATATGGGATAACCAACGTCAAAATGTTCTCCAACTGACATTTTTCCTCATCCAAACACCGCCTACCGCAGTACCTGCTGCTACTCCAGCAACCAATCAGCCTGGATCTTGCATCCTATCACGGCCACCAGATCAGCATGCTTGGATACTGCGCGCATGAACTACGACAACAATATTACGTGAAAATGACATTAAACAACAATAGCACTACTTGCTTGGCACTGGCATTTCGTAACAACAACGTCACTGAAAAAATTATCTAATAAAACATTACATAACAACAACAACACCAACAAAGACAACAACAACAACAAAGTGGTACAGCAATATGAACATGAACGTAACACCACACCAACTACAAAAACAGACATCTACCTCAACTACAACAACGTAAGGGTGATGAAACATTTTCAAACAAAGAGGAGTATAACATGAACAAATTGAACATCTTAACAAAATTTCAGCCGCAAGACACTTCACAAGTCTAAAACCCCAGAAACACGGCAAATAACTAAAACAACGAACGCAACATCCAAAAAAGCACACTAACCACCAAGCCGAAATAACATAACACGGAATGCGATGTAACACGTTTGCCAGCCAACAACCATCAACCCAATTTAATAACGCCAGATATTGTGCAGACAAGAAAATATCGTAAAAAAAATAAAACATATCAAACCAAACCAAACATATCAAACCAAACATATCAAACCAAACATATCAAACCAAGACATCAACAAATCAAACCAAACATATCAAACCAAGACATCAACAACGGGATGACAATAGATTCCTTAACAAAATAGCATCAAAATAGCATAAAAACAGCAATAAAGTTAACAACACACATTGACAAGACATCAAAGTAACTAAATTGTGATTTATTGACGTCCGGTGGCATTAGTTACAAGAAAACAAAACAGTAATAAGTTTAATAATAATATTTATAATTTTAGTAATAATAATAATAATAATATTATTATTATTATTATTAAAATTATTAATATTGTTAATGATAGAAATAAGAATGATAACAATAAAAATAATAATAACATAAAAATAACAACATCAACAACAACACAACAATAAAAACACAGCAACAACAACAACATTTCAACCACATTACAACAACAACAACAGCAACACAACAACACAACAACAACAACAACACAACAACACAACAACAACAACACAACAACGATATCTACAAGAACGTGACATAGGATAAAGCGGGTGAGCGAACACCAAAACATGATGTTAAGGGTTTGGGGCGATATGATACGACACGTACAACACACACACACACACACACACACACACACACACACACACACACACACACAAACATACAAACACACACACGCGCACATACATTAGTTACTTTACTTACATTCTATATAAAATAACAAAAATATCAAAAACAATAAATAATATATTTAGCGGATCACAATTTTAATCATATTTAATCATTTTAATCATATTTATCAACGATCGTAATGTGAGTAAATAATGGGAATGACGACGATGATGATGATGATGATGATGATGGCGATGATAGTGATAAAGAATATTTATTATTACGATTCAATTAACAATCATAACCGTCATCGTAAATTATCATCTTCAGAAGAAACGCATCGAAATGGCATTATCATTTTCGTCGTCTCACTATCATCATCACCATCATTACCACCACCATCATCATCATCATCATCATCATCGTCATCGTCATCGTCATCGTCGTCATCATCATCATCATCATCATCATCATCATCATCATCATCATCATCATCATCATCACCGTAATCAACAATTTCGTCATCATTATCGCCTCATCACAATCAGCATTATTGTCATCGTCGTCATCATCATCACTCCATCATTACAATCATTGCTGACGTCATCACATCATGTCATCATTGTAATCATTATCATTACCGTCATCACTCGTCATCACTCATCATCATCATCATCACGTTTAAAACAATTTTATTGCGAGTGCGCATTAATTTTAATGGCATTGAGTAAATTAATTTTTGTTCATAAAATATGGCATCTTCATTGTGGATGGAGACGCATGAGAATGTGATGGGATGTGATTAATGTTATCACATGTGATGTGATGGCGTGCGATTTAATGTGGTGGAGTGGGGTGGGGTGGGGTGGAGTGGGGTGGGGTGGGGTGTGGCATGATGTGGCGTGGTATGTGGAGTTATGTGATGTCATACTATGTGATGTCATGACATGATATGATAAAGTACAACGGAATGAAATTGATGTGATCACGTGGATTTAATGTGCTGTTACGAGCTGTGATGTGTGCTATTGTATTTGATGACATGATGTAATAAATAACACGTTGGTATGATATATAATATGATGAGAAGTTTTATTTTTAAATATCAATATCATAAGATGTAATGTTAATGCAATTGACTTGATGTTACGGTAATGTAATATGAGGAAATGTGACGCGATCTTGATACATATCGATGTGATGAGATACACAATGATGTGATGAGATACACTTCCTTCGATGGGATAATATACACATTGATGTGATGCGACGTGTAATGTAATAATGATATTTTAAAATTGCATGACCTAGCTAATGGATTATTTAATAGTGAAGACATCCAAGGCGTCACATCATAAGTGTGCGTAAAGTAATTTGATGTAATGTGGTGTGATAAAATGTAATGTAGTTTGTTGTCATCTAGTGTTATGTGATGTTTTGTAAATATAAAACATGATATTACATCAATGTTACATCATAGTATCTCCGGTTGGAAAATTAACTTTATGTTTTTCTCTTTCACAATCAATGGACGTTGTAATATTTAATTAAACACTATTATTACAAAATTAAAATATATTAGAATATGCAAATCTTTCTATAAAAATTATAGACGCCTTTTTAATGATATGAACGTGAGATACATAAAATGCATGTAAGTATACATATAATTTTACATAAATTTACACACAAATGCACATACATACAGACAGACATACAAATAAAAACACACGTACGCTTAAAAATACACGTACATCCAAACTGAGTCAAAGACACATACACACGCACACGGATATGTACACACACATTCACTTCAACAGCCGGTAAACGACAGTTGCATGTTTTAACCACGCGTTGTTTGTGTTTTATGCGAATTTCGAGCACACACACAAACACACAAACACGCACGCACAAAGGCACACAAAGGCACACACACACAGACAGACGCACGTAAGAACAAAAAAATCATCAACTAACCACGTGATGTGACCAGTTTTTAACGTTTGTTATTACGTAACAACATTCAAGGGGAAGTATCAGCATTTTGATGAAGCGATTATTTTTTACTTCCCTTTCATGCCACAAGCAGGATATTTTTCAGAAGACATTTAAACATACAAAGTTATCAACGACGGCAATAAACAACTCGACATAAACAATTGTTTAACATTTGTTGAACGGGCTTGATGCGGTAGCCTAAGAAGCATGTTCATTTGAAAGGAAGGTTAAATTTTTTATCATTCTCTCATTACGTATGACTGAGTTGTTTTAGAAGATTGATTGAGTTTTTTAAAAAAACGATTGAGTTGGTTTAAGATATGATTGAGTAAATAAAACTGTGAATTAATAGGAAAAAATGTTCATGCTGTAAACATCTGTTCAACTAAATCAATTTGTGATTGGTTGGTCAACTAATTTTAAATCCTCGACAGTTAATAGAAAACTTTTTAATAAGTAATGTTTGAACAGTTTCGACGCGTTGATTCGATCGACAAAATGCTGTTTGACTGGCATTTTTATTTCTTGAAATAAATTTTAATTAAATTTCTTATGTGTGTGTGTTGTGGTGTGTTCGCGCGCGCGGGCGCGCGTGTGTGTGTGGTGTGTGTGTGGTGTATGTGTAGTGAGTTCGTGTGTGTGTGTGTGTGTGTGTGTGTGTGTGTGTGTGTGGTTGTGGTTTTTTTAGAGTATGAAGTGCGTTAGTTTGAGCTGTTTGTGTGCTGTTGTTTTCAATTGTAATGTCGATGTTGTAAAACATTTGTTAACCGGCACTTGCTGTATGCAGTTGTTGCTTCTTAAATGAAGAAGAGTTAAAAATGCAATTGTCATTTGCTATGTTAGTGTGATAGATTATATAGAAACATTTACAGACCCACATCAGCAACCAAGTTTACAAAAAATTTTTAATATAATGAAGCGCTGCAACAACAGTGACACAAATGAAGTTTACATTAATGAGATCACACCACAAAATATACCAACAACCTTATACAAACATATTGCACCTCAAAATGGCAATAAAAATTAAAAAAAAAAGACTAACCGTTTGTGAGCCATGAAGATGGGATACATTCGGAATTCATTTCCGAGTTGATGTCTTTCTGTCGAGTTAAATTTGTAGTTTGCCCAACGACAATAAATTTTGTTGTTGATTTCTTGTTGCTGTTTTTGTTTTTAACGATTTGTTGAAGTGTTGTTTCAAATAGTTGTCGATTTTATTTATTATAACTCAACAAGAAGGAGGCCAACAAAAAGTTTGATGTGATTTTACAAAATTATTTTTGCTGTTCCTAGTCAGTGAGCCAACTTTATGCATCTTAATGAAAGTTTATAATAAACTTTAAGTTGAAAGACCGGAACGATAATTTTCTGAAATAAAGAAAACCATCAATTTTTTTATTTTTCCAAATAATCAAGATATAAATTAAAACATTTAAAAGTTAACAGTCTAATTTCATGCAATTAAAGCCCTCAAAAAACATATAAATTACAAAAAAAAATTGAATACAAACTTTTTCAAGTCAAACTCTACGGCAAATAACGTTCAACGATTAAAAAATGATTAACAACCAGAAAGAATCTAATCGAAAATTCTTATATGAAAACTGCCTGACCGAAAAAATTGGAGAAATAAATTAAAACTGGAAGATGGATGAGTGCTTATATAGGCAATCCAGCACCTCATCACGAAAACAAGCCTGCATGTAGACACAACAGCTTTACGACTTGTCACATGAATACTTAGTATTCGTTATTATGTATGCGAATACCGTATATATATATATATATATATATATATATATATATATGTTTGTGTGTGTGCGTGTGTGTGTTTGTTTGTTTGTGTGTTCTTCATGTATATAGACGGTATTCTTTTGTACCTGTGAATCTTGTTGATGGTAATTATTTTGAAGTGGCGGTTACCAAATGAAATGATGCACTGATTAATCTGAAATATTTGTCCTAAAAATGAAAAATGATAGAGGAAAATAGCTCGAAAAAATATTATCATTTTAATAATTCTAATAAAAATATTATTATTATTTTATTAACATTTACATTAACAAATTTAAGGTTTATGAACGTGAATACCATCCAAATGTTTTATCTTTATTATTATAGTTTATTATTAATTAATTAATATACTATATATATATAATTTTTTGGTTGACCGCATTTTAATGTAGATATTCTTAAACAATTCACATCCAACAAACAAACAAAATAGTTAAAAGTTTTTAATCATTCTAAATATATCCAAAAAAAATATCACCCGATATGTGTAGTACGTTGAGTTTTGTTGAAGTAAGATACATGTTAAGACACAAAACAATAGACAGTTTTCCCAAGGCATACAAAACATGTTTGTTTAACTGAGTTTAAACCGAATGGTATTGGTCTCATGCTTGTTAAATGCAGATAAATAATATGAATATGGAGATAGATATGGATATGAGTATGGATATGTCTGGAAAGATTGTTTAGTATAGGAAGATATGCATGTATCCTCTTATGAATTCAGTTAGAAAGAGGTTTTTTGTTTGTCAGGATGAAACTATGTCTCCGAGTGGGTTGAGATTTCCGAGGAATTGACGTCATCCGAATTTTAATTTTAACAAAATGTTTGTTTAAATGATCAAATTCTGAAATATTAAAGTTTATAGCTTTATTTTTGTTTGAAAAAATCTTTTTATAGAAAAAATCAAACGTTTCTATGATGTTCATGAGAAATGTGGATCGGTGTGTTGTTTCATGTTAACGAAGACTGATTTCAACAGAAGGTTTTCACTTCATCACTTTTTTCTCCCTTTGATTTTCGTGATGTTTCATTTTTTTAAAGATAATTTTAAATAGTTGTTACACAAATCAACTTAGTTGTTATAAAATCAATTTAGCAGACTATTAATTGTTTAGTTTAATTGAATAAAAAATAACACTAAAAGACATTTCATATAAAGTACTTAGACGTTACAATCCATAACAATTTAATAGTTTCAGTAGTACTATCAAAGCCAACCAACCACATACAGTCAAAGAACGCATCCCACCATCTCGTCATTTAATTTGTATGATGTTTAACAGAAATGAGACTCAGAAAAAACATTTTTATTTATTTTTGTTGGTGAAGAGACATCAATGAATTTTGGAATTTTTTTATGAGTACCGAGATATACTACCATCAAAAAGTACTAAGATGACGTGCCAACAACAAACCGCAACGCCACTTCATGGGCTTTTAAATGTTACAAACAGCGCTGTATAAATTTACAAATTGGTGAATGTTTGAGTTTGAATTAGACTGAAATGCAACTAAACAATCACAAATTTTCCACTTTTGTTTTGAGTTAATGTTTAATAATCGTGCAACGTGATTGTTCGTGTGCTTTGTTGCGTTTTCAAGCAATTAAAATATTTTTCTTTAAAAACAATTTTTTTTACTTCTGAAAATACAGGTAACTTTTGAGATCAATTTAATTAAATTCACCTAACTCAACATACATTAAACCCGATTAATTTGCACGCATATTTGTTTCTATCAATCAAGAAATTCAGCGAAACCACATTTTGTAAAAGAAAAACTCTCAAATATTTGGAAATTATCATCTTGGAAATTAGCATTAAAGTGGATGATAGATAATAATATACAAGATATAAAATAAGATGAATAGAATATAAATGTGAGTGCGTGCGTGCGTGTGCAAGGAATAAAATCAAAACATATTTTTTCGTTCCTACTCTGTCTGCTTAGCATCAAAAAAGATATATTTTTCAGCACATCAATACAAACTCACATGCCTCAAGAAACACGTACTGAAACTTTCAACCAATCAGAGCGAGCCTAAAGCTACCAATAACTTTCCATTGGTCAGTAAAAATAGCATGAATATTGATGAGCTCCTCCCACCGCAATGCATGCTGTTCATAAGTATGGCATACGGCATCCGGAGATGAGCCAATGAGGATGATGTTGTACTCAATCAATAACAAACAACAACTGTTATTAGGTCCCCACTAACTGGTGTGTGTGTCTGTACGTGTGCGTTCGTGTTTGTGTGTGTCCGTGTATGTTTGAGTGCGTGCGTGTGCGTTTGTATATATGTATCCGTCCGTGTGTGTTTGTGTGTGCGTGTACGTGTTTTCACCATGTACATAATGTGGAAAACTACCGTTCGTTCGTTCGGTAAAATATAATTCAATGGCATTTCCAACTGCAGCACACTTCATATGCATCGTTTGTTATTAATTATTGATATTATTTTTTGTGAAATAGCCCGACGGTTGTTTCGTTCGAAGGAGGTTTGCTGTTGTTGGCATCATCATCTGACGAGTGATATCAAGGAGCAATAAAAAAAATTAAACCACAGCATTAGTTATTCGTTCTGTTGACCCTTCATTATGTTAATGAAGGGTCAAGTACGTAATGAAATATCAAAAGATGTGATGGTAGCATAGAATGATGATGATGATAATAAATAATAATTATTAATAATAATGACGATGATGATGATAATGATGATGATGACGATGATGACGACGACTATGATGATGGTGAGAAATGAGAATAATTTTCAGAGATATCTTGATTGAACACATGCATGGCTCATTTGAAAGTTAACTTAATTTTTGAGCACCGTTGAATCTGCTATCATCATCACTTTAATCATCATCATCATCATCATCAAGCTTATTGTTCTGTTATCATTATATCGTCATCATCATCATTGTCGTCATCATCGTCGTCATCATCCTAGCCGGGGTTTTTTTTATTGTCGCTATTATAAACATTATCACATATTTAATGTTTCATTTAAAATCGTCATAGTCATATTTAGTTTATGACACTGCTATCATCACCTCGGTAGTCATATCGTCATCATTGTTATCACCGCCATCATCTTACTTGCCATGATCATTATCATCATCGCAACCAAACCATCATTACAACCATCATCAAAACCACCGCCATGCTCATCATCATCATCATCACGTGATCTCTGAATAAATTTAAAAAATCTGTTACAGTAAACAAAAGCCTTCTAATCCAAACGATAAACAATGTTATATGTATATGAATGTTTGTGTGTGTGTATGTGTATGCATGTGTATGTGTTTGTGTGTGTACATATGTGTGGTGTGTGTATATGTTTATGTGGGTGTGTGACTTTTTCTTATATAGGTATAAGTATATATGTGTGACTTTTGCGTATATGTGTATGTATATGTATGTTTGTGTGTGTATATGTATGTTTGTGTGTGTGTGTGTGTGTGAGTGTATGGGTGTGTGTGTGACTTGTTTATATTGAAAAAAATCTACATAATAATTGAAAAGAATCACATGTTTCGGTGGTATGAAATTTGCAAACTACGAGACGACATCAATGATGAGAGGTATCGTTTAATTCTCATATAAATTGCGGTAAAAGAATAAAATATTTTATTGCGTGTTGTTGTTGTTGTTGTTGTTGTTGTAGCAAGAGAATGGTGATGGAAAATTAACACTATAGATTTCCTTATCTGTTTCACCAGAACTCCACCAAATTTCCGACCTCTTTTAATCAATCACAAGTTATTTTTTTTATTTCCAACGATTATTTTCAACAGGTACAATTTAAAATTTAACTGACTAGAAATGGTTAACGAATTGAGAAAAATTGACAAATAAATCAATAGAATAATATGAGTGTATTTGTTTGCGTGCGAGTGTGTGTGTGTTTGTTCGCGTGCGTGTATGTGTGTGTGCGTGCGTGTGTGTGAATGTGTGGTGTGTGTGTGTGTAACTGACTGGTATTTCAGTAATCAACTTCTCGTTAATTATGTATTCAATTTATTCATTTATTCATTTGTCTTATCACCCACTATTAATAAGTTAGTTTATTAATTTATTCCATTGTCCATCCAGTCGTGCACTAATTAGTTTAATAATTGTCTTGATTATATATTCAGTTATAAATTGATTAGCTTAATAATTTATCTTTTCATCGTAACCTTTCAGTCATTTCAATCATTTAAATCATTTCAATCATTTCAATCATTTCAATTATTCTTAGTTAAGCACACGACAACGAGCATAGCACATATTTGACACACTGGTTTGCTCGTCTGTCTATGTGTTTTTGTAGGTGCATGTATGTCTGTCTCTGTATATGTTTCTAGTATGTATGGAAATGTTTTTGTATATATGTGTGTGTGTGTGAATTTGAATGCATGTAAATGTATGTATGTATTTGTCTTCTGTACATATTTTAGTATGCTTGCGCGATTTTATTAAAGTTTTTCTATGTGTATGTGTGTGTGTGTTTGTTTGTGTGTGTGTATATGCAAAACACACACACACACACACACATCACACACTTACATACAATCACAAACCACATTACTACACAACTTCTTGAAGACTCGCCATAAAAACAAATGAATGAATCCAGCTACATCAATCGGACATAAAATTAAACAAAGAGGCTTGTAAAAATCTGAATATTTTTTTTATAGTTCAGTTGAATGAGCAATTGAATGATTGATTGATTGATTGATTGATGGATGGATGGATGGATGGATGGATGGATGGATGGATGGATGGATGGATGGATGGTTGGATGGATGGATGGATGAATGTAGAAAAGCAAGAATGGATGGATTGATGATAAATGACTACAGAGCATGCGTTCAACCTTGCAAAATTACCAAATATCATTTATACAATTCTTTCTTCATAACAAACCCTATTTCTTTATAATAGTAATAATAATAATAATAACAACAACAATAATAATAATAATAATAGCAATAGCAATAATATTATTCTTATTTATTTTAAATTTCTTCTATTAATTTTTCAAACAATTAAAAATTGCCCCAGTTGTATAATGTAATAATCTTACTGTTTAGTAAATAGATTTGATGCCAACTTTTCGTACGTACATGTGTCAGGGCAGATCAGTTGAGTAATACCCGATCAGTTGACCTCATGTCATATTGCTCACCGCGCAATACCGACTTAGTGCATGCATTCATTCATAAGATCACTTTCTCACTCCCTCACTCACTCACTCACTCACTCACTCACTCACTCACTCACTCACTCACTCACTCACTTACTCTCTCACTCTCTCGCTCACTCACAAACACTCACAAATACATATTTATCCAATTATCTACTTATTCATTTCTTTGTCGGTTCATTCGCTTGTCCACAGTGGTTCGTTTGTTCGTTCGTTCGTTTTTTGTTCGTCATTTTGTTTTTTCATTTATCATTAAACCGTCAAAAATGATGTATAAGATTTGTATTTGGATGTAAAGCAAAGTAGTAAATATGAAATACGCAGACACGCACGCACATACATGCGTTCCTCTATCCACAAATAGACACAACAACATGAGCTAAGCAGCACATACACAAGCACAACAAATCATATTAATAAATAAATATTAGTAGCAATTACATCATGATATGATACCTTTGTGACACGAAACCCCCCCCCCACACACACACCTTTGTGACACGCAAAAACCCATACACACAAACACACACATGCACACGCACACAAACACACACACACGTACACATAAACTGATAAACAGAAATAAATCTGATTTTATATTCATTAACACAGGCAACTAACAACTGCAATTTGTAAGCCATCCCTTGCTTCTTTGTGCTTTCTTTTATTCAATGTTCCATCTCATTGAACAACTGACCAGCACATTCATTCGACCATATTGCAAGCCATTCTACTTGTCACTCAGCAATCAACATAACCTTTATTATTTGGCACAACATTTCAATAAACATCTCGATCAAACGTTTCTTATTAATGAAACATGAGAGCTTAAAACAAAATGTGTTTCTATCTAACCAAAAAACAACTAACCAACCAGCCAACCAAACAGCCAATCAACCAACTAACTAATCAAATCAACCAACCAACTAACCAACCAACTAAACAACCAACTAAACAACCAACTAAACAACCAACTAAACAACCAACTAACTAACTAACTAACTATCAAACCAACAAACCAGTCAATCAGCCAACCAACTAGCAAACCAAACATTAACAACCATACAGACTTTTGATGTAAATTTTTGTAGGAACAACAGTTAATCAAATTAAAAATTATGTTGAAAAAAAAAGTTGAAAAAATATTGAAAATAGTTGCATAAACAATATTGGATTGCACGCAAAGTCGTTGACAAATCAAGACAAGAAAATAAAAATTACATTCAACCTTTCAGTTATGAACATTAAACTCACTTAACAACGTGAATATTACTTAACAATTATGAACATGAACTCTCAGAAGGTGACGTCACATATATCTTCTTCCTGTTTACGAGGTCATCTCTGGATCTAGCCAGCAAGCCAAGTCATCGAGGCGTGAATATTAATGATGGTGATGAAGTGACGAGATCGTAGGCTGGTGATGAAAAGATAGTTATTAGTTAAGATCACACCGACAACAAAACAACAATGATAACGCAGCAGCAACAACAAAAAAAACGACAACACAACAACAATGACAACAACACGACAACACAACAACAACACAACAACAATAATAACAACACCGACAACTTAACAACAACACCGACAACACAACAACACTGACAACAACACGACAACAACAACACCGACAACACAACAACACAAACGTCAAAAAGAGCATGAACATCGAACATAAATCAAGATGAACAGAAACATGGGTATGGAATGAATGGATGGATGGATGAATGGAACAATCACATTCGTTCGGAAGATGTTTGTCATGATAATGATAGCGATGATGGCGTTGGTGATGATGATGATGATGGTAGTAAATGCAATAACGTAAAAATTTCAACGACGTAAATATTGAAAAAGGAAAGATAACTTTGTTCTGATCATTTTAAAAATTATCCCAAAAGTTTTCAACCAACAAGAACGCATCCTACAGCAGGTTAACAAACATTAACATGATAAAAAAAATAGCCAAATCTAAAACAAATATTGAAAAAATAATCAAAATTAATCATCAAAACTGTCTCTTCCATTTCTTTTCAGAATCTTCAATCCTCAACCTTTGAAAACCCTCAAACGATGGCGTGTCCATGGTCCATACAAATCATCTGTCTGCCGGCTGACTTGCGCCAGTGGCATAGCGAGAAATTTTCTGTGGACTTGCTTAGATTTAAAAAAATTATCTGGAGAATTGGAGCTAAAACTATTTAAAATAAAAATGTATATAAGTATGCTTCTTATCAAGTATAACCTAGACCTCACACAAACATACAATTGGGTGGCTTCAGCCCTAAAGCACCCCCTTGGTTACGCCCCTTCTCTTGGTCGACCCGCGGTTTACACTGTCATCATTCCTCATACTATCTCATCTGTTTTACTCATTCAAAACGTGAATTAACGTACACTTAAATTGCGATTCATTCAATAATACAAATGTACAGATGAATGAATGCACGAACTGACTCGAATCGTATACATATAACACGATACAAACTTTTAATGTTTATTTTTTTTTATAAAATTGTTGTACGTATCTAAGTACAATGCCTATACAGTCACTGATATTGTGTACTTTCTTTGTGTGCATACATAGAATGCGTATAATACATAACATACAATGTAGTTGTACAGTACACTGAAATATGCAATCATCTGTTGGTATTATAAACAAGTGTATGCCGTGACAGACAACAGAGAACTTACTTTCTCAATGTAACAACATCATCGTCGTCATTATCATCGTCGTCGTCATCGTCTTCATCAAAATTATGTCACCATTGTGTTATCATTGCCGTATTGACACCATCAAAGTCATCTTCAAAAAAATAATTTCCTTTACTGTAATCCAAATTTCATAAAGTAATCATTGCACGGTGAGGATAATGATTGTGACTGCAACAAAAATGTGTTTAAATGTAATAAAAACTACAAGAAGCTAAGAGAGAGAGAGAGAGGGGGGGGGGGGGAGAGCAGAGAACACACATCTAACAAATTTATGGCAGATTACTGCATAAAAAGTTTTTCTTGGGATTACTTGAGTGCATCATAAGACATGCATGGGATGGGTGAGACAAGTGAATATGACGCCATAGTTTTGGTTTCTTCCGTTCTTTTCATTGAGCCTGTGTGCATCATTTTCACATGAAAGTTCATTCAACTTTTTGTGATTTTTTTGTACAGTTTTGTGATTATGCTACGAATGTTTAAAGTGAAATTGATACGATTGTTCAACATTTAAGTGAATTGCTTTACAAATATCATCAAACCGAGAATTATGTAATGTTTTGAGAGTGCGATTGCTTTTGAAGTTGCGTTTGTACGTACAAACAATAACATTTATTTGTTGCATTCGTTGAAAGCTGTCCGGGCATACCAGGTACGTCTGCAAAATTGATAAAAAGACATTGGTGGGCGAAATAAAGATGGCTCTATCTCTTTTCTCTACAACGCCACAAAATTGCATTAACTTGTCCAACCGCCTGAAACCATAAATTACATCCATAAATAAAAATTTCTAAATCGAGAACAGCCTGTGCACTGAGACGCACATGATAATGGTGTTTACAAAAGTAAATAAATTACTTTATCTATTATTTATTTATTGCCATTATATTTATTAATTACTTCTTATGTGCATCAAGCACATACAGGCATGTGAATATGCGTAAATCTCGCTGCATTCAAACCTAGTCACAGCAGCACCAGATGCAGGCAAGTTAGCTACATAGAGCTCCATAAAGCACACCTTATTTTTTCAACCATACTTCACCCATTTATACGTTCAATTTATTTGTACCGCACAATCATGGGAGTTTTATGAAAGAGGACATTTTAAGTACCAAACAGTTAAAAAGGTAATAATAATAAAAAATCTATTTGATGAGGAAGAAGGAACTTTAAATTGGAAGTCATTTAAATTAAATTTATTTTTTAAATATTGATTTTAACAATATATATTTCATTTTGATTTCGAACATTTTTTTGTTGTATGATGGGTGCATAATGTCCAACTTTCTTCCCACACTTAATTAAACCTTCTGTGCCGTAATATTTTCCAACATTCGATGGCGTACTTGCACGCGCACCGATGGCATGAGAAACTGCTTTTGAACCAGATAAGCAAGAAGTGTTTGCAAAAGCTTCAACAAATATCACCCTTTCTTGAATTTTCTCGCCTCGTATCTGGAAAATGATTCACGCATATAATGGAGCTAAAAAGATATATGAGTAAATTTATCCAAAGCTGGTTTGGAGAAATCAAATATCTGAGAAATTATGAAAAAATAAAAGGGCTATTTAAGTATTGTCATTCATTTTCAATTATATTTTTTTAATGTTTGCTAAAGTTACTGCATTCACGAACTGTAGTAATTTCGGAAGAATAATTAAAATGAAAACGTCTACCAGAAGCTTATATCAGCAGCATGCAATAAATTGCTAGATATTAACAAGTTAAGAGTTCAAAGGTCAAGCATGTAATATTCACACTTTGTGGACCTCTAATAAATTACACACGTCTAAAAGCGCACATGTAATGAAGTGTATAAAAGAATTGTGGAAGAGAGAGACAAAGATATTTTCAATTTCGAAACTGTTTTTCTTACACAGACCAGTGAATGTATGACGCACGAGAACGTCATTACATATTTCTAATGAATTTTTGTAAAAATTTATGAGTTTGCACAAGGTCAGACGCAAAAATGAGACAAAATAATAACATACATCACTCAATTGAACCATTAAGAGTCAGGCACGAGAATCCATCCATTCATTCATCCATCTATCCATCCATTCATCCATCCATCCATCCATCCATTCATCCTTTTATTCATCCACATTTTCATCCATTTATCTATCCATTTATTTATCCTTGTATTCATCCGTCATCCATCTATCTATCCATTTATCCAGCCTTATAATGGAGTAGCTGAAATGCGGAATGTGTAAGCAAGAGTCGCGTTTTTGTCGGCGAGATAAAGGGCGAGTAATTTTTATTTATTTAATCACTCAAATGAAGAATAAAAGCGTAATATTAGAAACAAATGTCTGATTGAGAGTGAGAGGTTAGCCGGGCGTCACGATAATACATCTTGCTAATCTATCTGCTGGATATGTTGTAATGATAACGTGTATGGCATTAATTGAAAACATCAAACACAACGCTACTGCTACCACTCATTCATAAGCGTGTGTGTGTGTGTGTGTGTGTTTATGTGTGTTTGTGTCATTTATAAGTGATAAGTATACATAGCGACGAATAAATACACATTCATATGTATTAACATGTTGTGTCACTTATTTGTTATTGCTTTAAAAATAAACATTTGTCACAAGTACAGTAGAAGCTTGTTTATATAAACATTAACACACTTTAAATGTTTCACGACTCAATAATTCGGTGATCCCATCTCAATATCATCAACTACATAATCACAATAAATAACTTTATTTAGTCTTAGTCTCATTACCAATTTTACTCATTATCAATATTAATTTAATTGCCGTTATTAAATTGATTATAAACTTTCATGAAGCTAATGACAGTTGAAAGTTCATCATCGGCCAAATAAAATTTTCATAAATAATAATAAAGTATAATAATTATATTTTTATTACATTTCGCTGATATTCATTCAATCAAATGATCGGTTGAACTCTGAAAAACACATAGGCCTACGTGAAATATTAATTCAATTAATCAACGTTTAACGGGGTTTTAAATATTGATAAAATTACATATAATCTACTATCAATTTTGGAGAAAGAATATTTCTAAAAACAGCGCTCAAAGTAGTTTTCTTGTTCTAACAAAATTGGCAATATTGTCAGGTTCTTGTACTAGAATATTAAGTAGGATTTGTTTTTTCTTTTTGAAAGTGTTACGTAACCATTCAAACATTTAATATTAATATTTATTCGGTGATTTATCCACAGGTTTTGTGAAAGATACTCAGCTTCCTGACCTGAGTTAAAAAATATTCTAATTATTCATTCAATTCTTATACTATGTATGACGTCGCACACGCGACTAACGATGTTTCTCGATTTAAACACTTTCTGCGGTTTGAAAATATTTTCCGCGTGATTAGCTTTCTTACTTGAACGTCAGTTTTTCAAATTATATTTTCGTAATGCCGACGACGATCAAAGAAGCCATTCAAAAATGGGAAGAAAGGACTGGAAACAAGGCATCGGAAGCAACGAGAGTTGAACTTTGGAACCAAACCCCTTTTATCGAAAAAATGGATTCCTCGTTGAACGTTTTAATAAAATGCGAGAGGTTGTCCTTATCAACAAATGCCATAGACAAAATATCAAATCTGAATGGAATGAAGAACTTGAAAATCTTATCCCTCGGCAGAAATAACATAAAGGGTCTTTCGGGAATTGAAGCCGTCTCTGATACTTTGGAGCAATTGTGGATCTCCTATAATTATATAGATAAATTGAAGAGTATAGTACTGTTAAAGAAACTTAAAGTTCTTTATATGTCTTACAATCTGATCAAAGAGTGGACAGAAATAACGAGAATAAATGAATGTCCGCAACTGATTGAGGTAGTTTTTATAGGGAACCCAATTTGGGAGAAGCACAACGCAGATGGGGATTGGTCCACATTGGCCATGAAAAGATTGCCCAACATCAGGAAGCTCGATGGATGGCCTTGCATTAGAGAAGAAAATTTGGGTCGATATTTTGCCAAATAAAATTTAAAATTACAACTTTGTTTATAAAATTAATAATAAACAATTTATACAAACATACATAAACAATACAAACATTCGTAAGCATTTATAAAACATAATTTGCTCATAATGTTGACGACAATTTTGACAGTGTTCATTAAAAGATTGAAACAATTGTAAAAGTTAGACATTAAATGTAAGATTATAACTTTTATGTGGAAATAAAAAACGATCTATATACAAATAATCATTATTCAAAATACTTATGACAATTTTGACATCGTTCATCAACAAGTGTAAAAGCTGGTAATTAAAAAATATGGAATTTGTATCACTGATTTAGAACAAAGCATACAAAATATTAAAAAAAAACAGTTTATAAAAAAAATTTATGTATACGCTGATAAAAAAAAA
The DNA here is from genome assembly GCF_000326865.2 of Helobdella robusta. Classification (NCBI taxonomy): domain Eukaryota; kingdom Metazoa; phylum Annelida; class Clitellata; order Rhynchobdellida; family Glossiphoniidae; genus Helobdella; species Helobdella robusta. The sequence goes on from NW_008704902.1 coordinate 4,314,191, forward strand.
ATATTTGAAAAAGTTATAGTCAGTTTTTTCACAATTCATTGGAAATTGAGAATGCAGTAGCCAGGCGAAAGATGTAGGTCGGTTTGACATTTACAGTCAAAGTCAGAATGGCTGAAAATACGAAATATTTCAAATTTTGAATTCAATGAATTAAGTTTAAATGGAAAAAGGTGATAAGGATTTTTTTTGATACCACCTTTCTAGCACATCCAAGAGTCTTTGGATTATTCTCCTGTGCTTTGGATTTGGAACCTTAAAATTATTTATGGGTTAAAATGACAAGTTAATCTATAACTTGATAACTTCAAAAAATTGTACGCTGTTTTCATTTCACAATTTAGTTAAACTTGTGTGAATTCAGATCTCAGTCGTCTGTTAATTAATTTACGTATATATGTACCGAAATCAATCATTAAATGCCCAGGTCTACAGTTACAGAGATTACATCCATGTTTTTACTTCCAGATGAACTCAAAAATAAAAACAATTTTTAGATGAGTAGATGAATAGAAATGCAATATAGAAATAAAAATAAGTGCATCAATTCTTTGGTACATACCATCAAAAGTTCGGAATTGTTTTCTTTCATTTCAATCTGTAATTTTCAACATTTTTGATTATAAATATTTGCAAACAGCCAACTGTTTCTGCTAAAAACTATAAAAGGATTTATAATGTGACCTTTCTCTTGTTGGACTCGAGATATTTGCTTTCTGCACTCATCCTGCTTCTTCCAGGGCACCTGCTGATTCGAGCTGGAATGCACTTTCTGCCCAACAAGCGACCTCGGTCGACCAGAAGGAAAACTATCTTGAATGGTTTCTGTCCGATGCCTCCCATGCATGTGGACAAACATGTGAATTCCAGAGGAACGGTAAATATCGAGTGCCCTCCTGAAATCAATAAAATAAAAAACGTTACTGATTGAACATCTCATGAACAATTACTTATAGCAGAATTTGTGGTTAGATAGAAATGATCAGAAAAATTTTTACGAATTACCAGAAATATCCTTGCATGCGATAGCAACATAATTATGTTCAGCTCCTATATATTTCCCATATTCAGCTTTCAAGTTGTTAACCTTGAAATACAAATGATCTATTTAAAAACATTTAAAATTTAAAACACAGTAATTTATAGAAAACCCACTAAAATGAAGTGATCAGAATTGTCATCGAGTTTTGTAAAGTGATGAGGACATCTCAACACTGGCACATCTTGGTGATCAGAACCTGTATAAACTGCACTGACAAATAACTTTGAGCTGCTTGGAACGACACCGCTTGTCTGCACTAGTGTGTCACAGATGACACCATTCTGAGCAAATAACATATTCTCCTTTTTGGAAAACTAAATTATGAAAATAAAACACGTATTAGCAGAATGAATACCAACTTGAATTTAATTGTCAAGATGTACAACATGAATGTGAGAATTATGTTAAATATACGATACAGCATGTTAAATCACCAACTGTGTATTTCATTGATTTTGTTATTTTTTCAGGCTCATCGAAATGGATCTTGAAGGAATGCATCCCATCATAATCTTCCCTTCACAAATCAAACATTGAATTACTATTTATTATAATTAATCATTTGATGGTACAACTAAACATGAAAAATAAACTTAAATATTAAAATATCTGCAGGCTCATGTCTGAAGTGTGTAAAAGTAGTTATTATAGTTAAAATTAATAACAAAAATAAAATAATGAAAAAAATTATCCTTTGTGTTGGTGGTCTAGGTCAATAGAAGTAGTTTTCAGCTGATGTGCAATACAATGAAGCTTCGTCAAATGTGGTTTTAAGAATAAAAATTAAACAAAATAAAATAGAAATAATTACAATTATTTTCACAAAGTGGAATGTAGCAAAACTGACTACAAATTAGATTTCAAGACATTTTACAAAACATTGAAATGAAACAAGAAACTTGATTCAAGTAAGTACCCAAAGAGAAAACTGCTGTTGAACTCCTGCAGGCTCTCAACCTTCAAACATTAAAATTAATTAATAAAACTCCAATAAAATAATATTTAAATTATAATAACGATTATGAAACAATCAAGTCTTTATATAGTAAATGATTCTAAACATTCAAGAACATTTCTTATAAACATTTCTTATAAACAATTTTATAAACGAATAGGCAAAACTTCAAAATATTAAAAAAATTAGTGACGAAATGAACTGAATGGTGATAAACTGAATATTATTGATTATTGTATTGATAAGTTCTAAAAAGCAAAATCTAATTAGGATCAAAATAAATAAATTGAAAGCATTAGCGGCGATATTTTCACAATTAAGAGCTTGAAATGTTAATTTGAGCTATGCTACTTTATTAAAACTCACATCATCATTATTATCAATTCTTTTAATTGAAAGATCCTGAAAATTATTTTTAGTGGAAATATCATTTATTTATGAAAAAAATTAAAAGAACTCATCCAGATGAAAAAATGCTTACGACAGCATTCCAGTTCTCATCCATGTCGTTCTCCAAGAGTTTCATGTGGGATTCCAATCTGCTTAACAGAGCAACAAATAAATTAGTGGAAGAAAGAAATTTGTATACAATCAATTTATCATTTTGTTTCATTTTAATTTATGATACCAAAACATGCTGAAAACTTTATAAATCCAATCTAATACAATAATGAATAATTTTTTAAAATTCAACTGCAATCAGTCACAAATTAACATTTGAGAGCATTAACTCTAGATTCACAACTTAAAAAATGCATTGTTGAAGTTAATTTAATATAACAATGAAAAAAAAAGAAAACAAACGAGGGAATTTCTTCTTTCATTAACTGGTAGGTTCCAGAGGAAAACAGATCACTGATGTTTGATGTTTGTGAGGAGGTCAGCTCTACTTCTATCAAGTCAGTTTCAAACATCATTCATGAACATCAATTAAAATTTTAAAAATTAGCAATTAACAAATTGACAGACAAATCATGAAAAGCAATAAAAATTCAAGCACTGTAGCATGAAATCAAAAACAAAATGTTGCATTTCAAGATGATGCAACATTGTTAATTCTTAGAATTTATCATAGCGAGAACTTAGTAAGAGTGAGCATCATGAGTTTGCCTTCTTACAATGTCTCATAAATTATGCATCATAAATATATAAGCTATGTTATAGTTATTAATAATTAACTGATGAGCTTGTGAATAAGCCAAGACTGTATTATATATTTCCAAAGAATTAATATTTTAATCAATTTTTTCCACATTGATTAAAACAAAATTTTTGCTTAATTATAGAATTCAATACTTTTCAAATACTTTAACTGTAATTTTCAATAAATAATCACGCCAGAAAACTCAAATAATCATATAATGTTTATAATCAAATAAAAAAAATAGATAATTTTGGTTTTGATTATTTCCAAGCAAAGAAACATACTTCACCAGATGACCCAATGAATTTAGAATCAGCTGATAATGTTTAATTTAAATGTGATAGGAGATATTAATGACGTTGAATGTAAAAAATATCTGGATAGTCAACAAAATGGACAATAGTTATTTTATTCAAATTAAATTAAATTTGAGAGTAGCAGTAGAATAGATTATATAATGCTAAATTTTAAAAGATTAAAAAGTGTTGAAACATGGTGAAAACTTAAACTATCTTGGACTTTATTTATCTAATTTAATAATTATTTTGTATTAGTTTACTAATTTACTTACTTATTATTTTTACAGTTCTCAGTTGGCTGAAGAGTAGCAAATTACAACAACAACACACGTTTAGACGACATTTTCCCCGAAATCGGGGGTTGCCGTTTGGCTACCTATGATGAAACCGAAATACCCCTCGCGCACCCTCTTCTGCCGGATACTGAGGGCCATTGTCACTTCTGTCATCATAAGTAATTTATTTGGCTAATTTTTACGCAGGACGCCCTTCCTTACGCAACCACAGTTATAAGCGGTGGGCCTAGCCTTTGATGATCTAACATCACTCACAAGGCAGTGAGGGTCAGTTTAATGTCATAACCAGGACATGACAATTAAGAAAATTTAATAAAATTAAATAATTCAAAAATACATCATAAACAAGGATCGCACCTGTCATTTCGTGTTGCAATCTGAAAATGAAAAGTCCTAATCATAAATTTTTAACTGCAATTTAATTTGAAAAATTTCACAGGCATGTGGGTAAGAACTTTAATTTTTTAGAGCGATAATGAAAAAACACAAAAACAACGCAATTGTTTTTCTCTTTGGCATATTGTTCTAGGGTATTATTTTTAAATTTAAATTTTTGTGTCTATAGGTTTATCCGTTAAAATCATACATATTCAGAAACAAAAAATTTTAGATTAGTAATTGTATTGTATTGCAGAATTTGTATAGTACCTCTTATGAGTTGACTTCAGAAGCGCTCTCTACTTTCTTCGCTGTTGAATGTTGAAAAAATGAGTCTTGGTCTTTAGCCGTTTTTTGAATTCATTTCGACTCAAGATGTTGAAATTTTTTAGATCAGCAGGCAACGCATTCCAAATCTGGACAGATGCGACTGAGAATCTTCTTTTTCCAAAATGAGAAGATATGAACTTAGGAATGAACTTAGGAACTTAGGAACATCATCTTGTAGCGAAAGGTTGATCCCATACATAATCACGTTACAAAAATCAATCCTGTTACAAATGAAACTGCAAACAAGAGCTTTTGTGGAGTCAACTGTCAAATATCGTCTGATGGCTCTTAGTTTTTGTAGCTGGAAAAAACATTTCTTGTATAGTTTATTTACATGAGACTTCATTGAAAGGTCTGGATCCATAACCACACCTAATTTGTCACTGGATCTTTGAATCCGTCAACCTGAAGGAGTTTATGAGGTGTTCTTAGCCACATGTATTGCGTTTGTTTATATTTAGCTTTAATTTATTTGCTGTCATCCATTCTCCTACTGCTTTTACAGCATCCGTGACACTTGTAGAGAGTTGATAGGACAAGCTCGCAGACCCAGATCCGTATAGTTGAATGTCGTCAGCGTACAAATGGCAACGAGCACCTGATGATTCCACAACGCTGACTACATCGGCAGTGTATAGTATATATAACAGAGGGCCAAGGACGGAGGCCTGGGGGACACCGCAGGTAATTTCTGACGTAGCTGTGTCTGCACCTTCCCCAACGTTGACAACCTGTATTCTGTCTGTCATAGGACTGAAACCAGCTAAGTGCGTCCCCTGTTACACCATATAAGACTGAGAGTCTTTCTAGCAAAACATCATGATCAACAGTATCAAAGGCAGCACTAACATCCAGCAGTGCAAGCATTGCTATATTGCCCATGTCAACTGCATCACATATATCAGAAACCACTTTGAGGATCGCCGTTTCGGTAGAGTGAGCTTGACGAAAACCTGACTGAACTTTTGGCAGTAATGAATACCTGAGAACATTGGATGAGCCTCTTTTATTATTATTATTAACGGGGTTTAAAGTGGTTCAGAAGATTATGGTCTGTGTAAGAACCACTACGAAAATATGAAATTCCTGAAAATTTCAAAGAAACGACCTGAAATAATTTTAGATTTTGCAGTAGCAAAAGCAAAAGTAAAAATTGAATATTCTCATCCAATGTTCTCAGGTATTCTTTTTATTTTTAAGTTTTACCTATGAGCATTGACGTTATGCCTGCATTAAGTTTAATTTTACAAAAGTAATCACTAAAAATGCTGGCAAGTCAATCGTGAATTTTTTTTCCAGTCTTTATTATTGCAGCTCTGACATACGCAGAACCACTTACAATGTTACAGATATATTATCTGTATATCTTTAATTATGTTCTTCATATCTTCAACCAAAGGTATATCAAATCTTTGCTTCCATTCCATGCTATTTTGCACCAATTTCATGCTTAGTTAGCGAAGGAGTTAGCATAACAAAACGTTATACTGCTTATCTACGTTTATTTCGTAATAAACATCTCTGAAGTCTGCTGTAATTACCAGGCTGTATCAATTCTAAGTTTTTTTACTTGAGTACCTAAATGCGTTTCCGCATTCCATCACAATCTTACGTTTATTAATTTTTTCCAAAGATATAGAAACTAGTTAATATGTCTATGATTATATGAGTGACGGTTTTTGACTTTAAAATTGAAATCGTCCTACGGTATTTTTCTCGTTGAGCACTTGTCTGGAGCAAGATCATCACAAACGTAACACATTCATTGTAGTTGGTTGATGTACATTCTACATTTATGGTGGTTGATTATAAACAGTGATGCAAATGTTTTCCAATTAATGTCAAAATTCAAGTAAGTACAATTAAATTCCTGAAAATTTCAAAGAAACGACCTGAAATAATTTTAAATTTTGCAGTAGCAAAAATAAAAATCGAATATTTACACTAAATTATATGAAATTTTCTTGTTTTTCTCAGTTTTCCATTGTCAACGAAGCTCATTTTAATAAATAAATTATTTGGAGGGTTTTAAGTTTTTAAAGAGGCTCATCCAATTAAGCTTTTCAAAAGGACATTTTAATTAATTTTTCGATTAAATATTTGCAACTTGTTTTGGATTTAATAATAAAAAATGTAAAACAGCCTTTTGAGATGCAAAAAATTTTCCTGGGTACGACTCTGCATCAGATTGATCCACCGAAAAGACAAAAATTAAAGAAAATTATCAAAATTTTATATCTATATAACAAAACACAATGATTTTATTTTTTCAAACAATGCAATGATATCAAATATATTTATGGAACTCTCATAAACTGATTTAAATTTTTGCTCTAAAATGACATTAATCACCAAAATCGGATTAAAACTAAATTTGTAACTGCATGCACGTTTTGCGAAAAACAGTTTTTAGGTAAATATTTATTCCAATTCGGTATTCCCCTGTTTTTTGTCAGTGACTGTTCGCAGCTAAAATGGTGTAAGGTCTGATGGATAAAAGTAAAATGACAAAATAAATCGACGTAGAATCGAAATGATCAAAGCAAACGAACAATAATAACGGCTCCACATCAGTTAAACCGCTGTTTGACAATGATGGAACAGATTTCGAATGCTTCGACTTGATGCTATTCCCTGGCTCCTATGCAATAGTTTTCATTTAATTTAAACGAGATGTAATGATAAAAAGATAGGAGTAATAAGATCATTTCATTATTTGCACAAAAAAGTTACAGACATTTTTTGATAACGAAAAATACAAAATATTCAGTAAATGAGACACCAAACTGACATAAATGTGCGCAGTAAAAGATTATTTTGTTTTAGCTGCGTCGACATTGTTGGGGCAAAAGTAGGTAATAGGTTTGTACATCCGATAGCACAGTTGGTGGGTTTGTGTTTAATAGTATACTAATAATCAGAAGTAATTTAAAAATCAGGTGTTTAAGCGTTGACGAACTAGCAACTTTTAAACAATAAACAGATTAACTGATAACTTTAACAAAATAGCAAACACGCTTGTTAGTGTTTGCTGTATCAACTCCAAAAGTACATTTATCAAAAGGTAAAATTAGAAAAATGATTCACTAACCACAAATATTATTTATTAGTAAAAATCAACAACTCTAACGGTAGTATTTTTAGCTTCTTTATCTTGATTGATAATTCGGTCCATCAGTAGTTGCTGGGCTTGCATATTTTGAAGCAATATCACATCAAATAACCCTGTTGCTTTATTTCAAAGATCAATTCAACTATAAAGGATCACTGAATACAAATAAAATATTTTAATAAGGCAATCTATTACATTATATTCCCTTTTTACTGCAAAGCCATTTGTTTTCAAAAGCTGCATGTGACTGATGGAAGATTATTTTGAAGTTTTTATTTATTAAGTTGGTTGATCAATTTCATATGACACGATTAACTTTTTCCGTTTTAAAAATTAATGACGCATAATATATTTAACATTTATTTTTTTACATTCTGAGTATTTATTATGCATTAGTTAAGATATTCCTTTGTAGCCTCTTAAATTGAGTGATTTATCAAGAGATTGTGGTATAACAATACCTGCAATGTGCAACAAACCATCAATTGTCACTCTGTTGATTTTGTAAAAAGTTCTCACAACAACAATACAATAATATGCAAAAATGTGATGACTTGAATCACATTATGACGAATTTAGATTACCGTGACGTGAATAAGAATGACCAGCAAATGATGTGAATTGACTTCGTCTGAATAGAGCCCGACTGGCTGGAAACTCCAGTTGTCCTTTCTCCATAAAGTTGTCTGCATTATTAAGATACAACTTCATAAATTTTGAAATGATTCAATCAACATCCTTGACGTTTTCATAAGATCGCAATAAAATCTAAAATTATTTAGTTTAAAAATCGAATTACATCCATTCGATTTATTCTTACTTACGCTTATTGGGTGAAAACCAGAACAGAGAACTTCAAAGGTGATAAAAATATATTTTTTTAAAAACGTTATCAACATGTGAGTTTACCGATCTGCTTCTCAGAACTCATGTTTTTTTCTTTGTTATTGCTTCGCTTAATTGCAAAACTCATCATTTCACTTTCCAGTTTCTGTATATATAACAATCGGCTATAAATCTATAAAACAATGTAATAAAGAAATATTTTTTACTTCTATTTCAGTAAGTAAAAGATTCCGGGACGCAATTTTTTCTCGAATTTCTTTGCCTGACAAAATTTAAATTAACGAAATAATTCATAAAAATATTTGTACCAGACTTAAGTTAAAAGTTTTTTGTTAACCTCCGCTCTGGCTTTCATCATTGCATATATGATCATACTTCTCTTGTAAAGATTTACCTG
>NW_008704902.1:4323036-4364139 GCF_000326865.2 Helobdella robusta
GTATATATATATATATATACATATATAGATATTTATATATATATATATATATATATATATATATATATATATATATATATATATATATATATATATATATATATATATGTATATATATATATATATATATATATATATATATATATATATATATATATATATATGCATAAACACACATAATATCCAAGATATACACACACGTTGTCAAACAGCAATCCATGCTTCCCTGTGAATCCAAATCGTTGCCGATCAATATGTGATAAAAAATAAAATGGCCAACAACTTATCCGATAATACATTCTTTTCATTATATTTATTTTTATAAAATAATCTTATTGAACAATATTCTTTGGTTAGATAACTTTGTGATTGCAAATGTTTCAAAATTTTAATTTATATACCAACTCATTTCACATGTACAAATTGTAAATTTAATACATAAATGTGTATATATTATAAAATTCAGTCTGTCCTACAGAATCTTACAAACTCACATGTTCGCTGAACACTAATACATATATAAGATCATATATATATGTATAAGATATCTCAAATTTTTTTAAAAATCGGCGCTTTATGATTTTATATATTTAAAAGTTGTTGTGGTTAAAAATGAAATTGTTTTGAATTTGCGGTTGTTCACGATTTATTTTGGTTGAATTGAAGTTAAAATAAAAAGTATTTAAAAATTTTATAACTAGATTAGGCAATTTTTTTTGTGTAGTTAGTGGTTACTTTCATTTCAAGTTAGCGATGAGTATGGTTGGTTTGAACGGCAGTGTCGGCATATCCAAGAGTGAGTGGATCCTCTTCAAAGTTCTTGAGAAAGCCAACCTCCTCCAGTATTACGACAACTTCATTTCCCAAGGTTCGTCTGCCGCATCTTTCTTTTCTTTTAATTATTATTTGAGAATTGTCCTTTGCCTAATAAAGGTGTAGGTTGTGTGTGTGTGTGTGTTGTGTACTAATTAGTCTCTACTACTAATCTTATTAATAATATTAGCTCTTAGATTATTTTTCTTGTCTTGCCCACTCCTGAATCTTGTTGTCCAGTTTTTTTGTCAGCAGTCAGAATGGTATTAATAAAATAAATAGCATAGTACAGTATATAAAATACCAAAACTCCAGTGGCCGGTTAAGTAGTGCTGCTGTTTGTTGTGTAGCAATGTGAACAGATTTGTTTACTCGTCTGAATCACTCACCTCCTTTCTTACACTGCGTGTTCGATGCTTATTATAATTTTATTTCGATTTAATGAATTGAATCATATTAATTAAATTAAATAATATAAATATAAAATAAAGAAATGAAATTTATATTAAAAAATTGTGCTTCAAGGAGTTTCTTCTTTCTTATGTACACTATGTTCTGTAATTTTCTAATTTTTTTGAATATTTTTAATTACCAGGTGGAGATGATGTGACACAACTGTGTGAGGCCAGCGAGGATGAGTTTCTTGAAATAATGGCATTAGTTGGTATGTCCAGCAGACCACTTCATGTTAGAAGACTTCAAAAAGTTCTCAAGGAATGGATCAGTAATCCAGGTTTATTATAAATAAATCATCTAATAGTGATTAGTCATCTGTTTCAACTGTTTAAAATTCTAGTTTTAATCTCACCAAGTCCTTGCATTGATTCATTTCAAAATTGTTATAAATGTTGAAAAAAATATAGATTATTTTGCTTAGTTTTAATTAGTTTTTCAACTAAATGCATGTACTTTTTCTAATTGAGCAAATATTTATCTCAATTTACATTCATCGTTTTTAAGAATGAACATTACTTATAAATTCTTAAATATATAAAATTTACTCGGACAAAATTTTACAAAATGTAAAATCTTCATCACCTGACTGAACACAAGTGAAACTCTTTCAAGTAAATTATGAGTTACTAACTTAGTAAGGTTATATTACTACATTAGTGTTTTTCATTTTGATCAGAAGTTATGTTAAACAGGCTATAATTGATTTGAATTGTTATTAAATAATTAAGGTTGTTAATACGATTGTTTCCAGATATGTTTGGTTACAACCAAATGCCTCTCAACCGCATTGGCCACTCCAACAGCTCTCCATTTCATGGTTCTCTCTATGCCTCCATGCATCTCTCCAATCAATTGATGAATAACTGCTCACCTGCTTTCACCAGTGATGCTTCCCTAAAATCCATTTCACATGTTTGTATCTGAATGTGCATTACTTTTTTTTAATTTTTTTGTTCATCTGCATTTATTTTGTAATCGATTTTTTTGTTAGCAACACATTTCATTTTTTTTACTTTAATTAAATTTTTATAAAATCACTACATCTATTCTTAGATGTCAACCATAAATAATAATTTTAACAAATATTTTTTGCCAAGGTACCAACTCACTCTGAAGTTGTAAACAAACTTGAAACTCAGAAGCTGCCCGACGAACAAATTCATACAATTCGTTCCCATGTTGATGCCATGGCCTGCAACCTGCCACTCTTTGCTCCAAAACCTTTGAATTCCAAAAAACCCATTGATTTACAAATCGAAGTATGCAGCATGGCTACAGATTTGCCTTGTTGAATATTAAATTGTAATTCATTGCATTTGCTCATTTGTTTATTTCACTCCGTTCTAATGAAGGAAGTTACTAAATTTTAATTTTTTGTTGCAGGAGTTATTAAATTATCCAGACGACCACCCTGATAAAAACATGTTACTAAGGAAGTACTCTGCCATATATGGACGATTCGACTCCAAACGAAGATCAGATAAACTACTAAACTGGCATGAGGTAATTTTTTCTAACTGCACACCTTTCTCTGTTTGAATCAAATTTCTTGTTATGAGTGTCACAAATACGTCACAAATATGTTTGGTGTCCATATTGTTGCTCACAGATATGCATTTATGAATATGTTTGATGGTGATTAATAACAACAATGTTGCATAGAGATGGTCATGCATTTGGTGATATGAGTTAATGAGGTAATGTTGCTCACAGATGTGCATAAATGAAGCAGCGGGACAGCTGTGCATCCACCGACCAACGTTGGTGACACGACGGGAGGACCTCTTCAACCTGGCCAGGCAGATAGTCAAGGAGTGCACACCTATGCTCATTAACAATCACAAGTCTCATTCAATTTGCTATTAGTTTTTCTACTTATTTATTTGATTGAATAAGCTATATTAATTTGTTGATACTATTGGTGATAAATGAGGTCACTTGTCATTAGAAAGTTTTTTATGACCACTTTAAAATACTTGATGTGTCAAATGATTTGCAATCTTTCAGATCTAGACCTGCTTCACAGATGAAGAAATCTGACCTAAGAGATGAAAAGTAAAAGTTTGGCGTGATTTAATAAAATAAATTTTCCATTACCACCCATCACTTATCATCAATTAAGACTTATGCACTTCATCCAAATTTCACCTTTCTATTTTTTATACGTAATCATTGAAATCTAATTGATTGCAATGTAATTAAATAATTAAATATGATAATTGAAACTATAATAAAAGAATAAATTATGATTGCTGATGTAAACTGCTCTTATAATAAATAAGATGAATGATTCTAAATGAATTTAGAAAGTTAATGATAATAATTTTAAACAGCAGTAGCATGGCAGATGCAACCAGTGATTCTGTTGATTTGCTCACGAGGCACCTATCTCGTTAGAACTTTTTTTACGACTAAATTGTTGCACCACTTATGAAATAAACATGGGCATTGTGAAATAAAGATATGGATTTAAAATGTAAAATTGAAATTTATTGTATTGGCTGTAGTGATCGTAAGGACAGGTCATAGTTTTAAATGCCTGTTTTATGTCACTCTCTCTCTCTCTCTCTCTCTCTCTCTCTCTCCCTCCTCACTCTTTCAAGTACTCATTTCATAAGTGACAAACCACAAAATGTTTTCTTCAATAAGAACATTATTAGGTGAATAGATGAATATGACTAATATAAAATAATCGATGAATAAACTTTAAGCAGAAGATGAAACGGACCACCCATCATCACTATCCTCATCGCCTTCCTCGTTCAACAACCCCATCAAAAGTGAAAAAACTCACAACAGCGATCCGGAGAGCTAAGCAGACATCATCAACGGACTGGCAATTTTATAGAATTTGTTTTCATTTTATCTGAAAAAGTTTTTGTTACATAATAATAAGTAAATTTTCAATTTTATTACCACAAAAGACTGATTATTCCATTGTATTCTTATAGCTGATTCGTTCCCGAGCGGTTTTGAGAAGATTTCAAATTAGGAGGATAAATTTTAAGCGAATGAACATGTTTTATTTTCTGTTGATCGAAAGAATTCCTGTGTTCTGTCGTTTTGTTTCGTGGTGTCACTGTGCATGTGCTTTAGTATTGTTTCGTTTATTTTATTTTAATTTTTTTTTGTAGAACGACTATTCTATTGGAAAATAAATATTCAACAATTAAAATATTCTAAATAAATGATAAGAATAAATAAATAAATGAAATAAAAGGATAAGAATAAATAAATAAATGAAATAAAATGAAGTAACAACGAAAAAAGCGATTAATTGCGACAATCAATAAACATGATTATCTTCATCTTTGGTAGCATCACAAACAAATATTTTCAAGGTGTCCAAACTCGCGTGACATGCTTACATATTATTTGAGGATTAACACCAAGGTAACGATAAAACAAAATATTTCAAAATTTACTAAGGTCGAGTATATCCACATTCATCCAGTCGGACATCACTCAGTTCAGAATCACTCTTACCTTTTCTCTCTCTCTCTCTCCTCTCTCTCTCTCATGTATCAGTATCACGTCACAATTACATAAGAAGTGCACAAATTCATTCACAGCTGTGCGAACCATATTAATAATCATTCAAATTTATTTAACAACAGTCACGAGCACCCCAAAAATGAAGATTCTTTTAAGAAAAACAAATCACAAAGTAGCCAAAAAAAACAATCTTTTTGGCTAATTCAACCGAAGTATTAGTTAGCACTGATTCAAAGGGGAAAGCAATGTTTTAGAGATGAGAGAAGTGTGAATTTGCCATTAAACCTATGTACGACGAAGAAAACTTTGTTGCCGATAATCGTGCCAACGTGTTTGCAGAGTGTACATTTTAAATAACTCATAATTTGAAAGAAACGTTGAGATATTAAAAAATATGATGAAGGATTTGTGCGAGATGAAATAATACAAAGCTTCATAAACTCAAAAGTTAAAAACAAAATATAAAAAAAATAAAATGCAACATTTTGACGTGGGTGTTAACTTTTTGTAGCTGGTATGCCAAAGAAAAGTAAACAAGATATCCAGGTGTTATGGCTGTCATCAATAAATTTACTATAATAACTAATGTGGATAAACTCATTAAAAAGGCAAATTAACCTTCAAGAATCTCAAGAATTCAACAAAACTATACTTGTTATATAATATAAATTAATGTAATTACAATATAAAGTTAATTACAAGTATGCGTGTACTTATTTATATCATTGTATGCATATAAATAATATAACGAATGTATATAGACTTGTACATTGGGTATGTGATTAACGGTCAGTAAAACACAATATAAGACTGGTGTGTTCTTCCAATAGTAACTGGCCACATAGAACGTTTTCACGAAGGAAAGTGTTGTAGAGATAATAAAAATAAAATACAATACACAATATATACATTGAGTGTTGTTGCTTAATGTTGTTCATTTGAAGCACAAATAAAAAATAAACACACATGTATACAAAACGCATACAAGTTTAAATACCTAAGTCATAGCGATGTTATCTACAAATTTAATGAAGTTGGATAAAGCATGCAATAGAATTCACCAAATAAATTCAAATAAACGTTGCAGAGCATTGTGGGCTGGGAACGAAGAGATGGTTACGATGGTTCAACGAAATTTTTATTTAATTAAAATTCACTATAACATATGGCATGTAGCTGAATGATCCTGCAATTCAAATAATCAGACACACTCGTTTGATGAATGAATGAATGAATGATCTAATGAGTGAATGAAAGAAAGGAAAGAAAGACAAAATGTGTTAAATAAAACTAAGTACAATAAAGCACAATGTCACTTTTGCTTGAGAAAAAAACATTAAGGTGACGCACACACATTATTCAACACATTAAAATGTGTTGAATAATTTCAATTGAATTTTGCAGCGAGAATGAAAAAATGTATAAGAAACTAAATAAAATTTACATAGAATACAAGCTCATAAAAACTACATTGTATACTAAAAAATAAAGTAAAGCCATTCAAAATGATATTTGAAAACTCATAGTGATTCAAAGTTCAACGACATGTTCTTAAAAGGAAAGTAACATGACTTGTAATGAATCATTAAGATTGGATGTGTAATCATGAGTAGGAAAATTAAGCAAAAAAATAATTAATTTTTTTCTTACATTGAATATGTTTATTGAATATGTTTATCTAAACTTTCAATATATGGTTATTATAAGCGTTACATTCCATTGTAAAGAACAACCAATAAAATAAATTAACAGTTAAACAAAGTCACATAATAAAAGTGAAACAATACGTTGAGTTAGACAAGCTTTTGCCTAAAACAGGATATGTTGCCTATAAATAGAGCAAGCAGACGAGTGATTGCGTTGATGGCGGGCGACCCACGTTGTCCTAGTTGGTCAGTCGGCTGAATTGAATTGCCGTCAGCAGCAGAGGGGCTGGTCAGGTCAGTAGGAAGAGATAGAAGAAGCATTTTAAAAAACCAGTTACAGAATCGAGAGGATGAAAATGAGTGAGAGACAAGAAATGATGACAAATTTCCAGTGACGAATAATTAATAGTAAGAAAGAACGACAGTAGCAGAAATGATGGTGATGGTGAGAAACGAAGGTGAATAATGAAGAAGACAGGTCAGGAGTAAATGGTGATAACTTCTCTGCCTCCTCCCCTCACCATCAGTACCCTGTCGATACCTTCCGTCAGAACTTCCAGGTACTCCATATCTGCATGTGTGTTTGTGGTGTGTATGTTTGTCTGTATGTTGGCTATCTACATATCCGCATGTTGTTTTGTGTGTATCTGTGTACATATATCTGTTGTGAAAATATCTGCTTCTTACATACTTGCCATGCACGCATATATGTGCCGTACATATATTTGTACTTTGTCGCATTAAGCTTGTTTCAGTTTATAATTAACTCGATTGTTTATTTACTGTATCATTAATGTGACAAAAAATAGAAGTAAACGAAACATTTGGTAATCAAATATTCATTATGAAGATGAAACAGAAGATAAGACGAACAGTTCTCCTCGCCAGCAGACGACTTTGGAGGACCCGGCAGATTGAGGATGACGAGGCGGGCGTCGTGCGACTTCTCAACGATCACTTCATTCAGCTGCACTGCTGTGTGCATTCGTCTCACGTTCTGCTTATCTCTGAGTTGATAGATGGGTGGGTAAGGAGACAGGTCTCAAATTAAAGTTTTATCAATTTACACCAAACTGTGACGCAAAACGAATTATCTAAAAATGTGATTTAATAAATTATCAACAAGTTATAGTATGTTCTAAACCATTCACAAAAAACTTAGATGAGTAAGAACTTTAAAAATGACTTATTAGAGCACGTAACGACATTCTTACAAGTTTTTATTATGCTAAACAACAAACAGATCAGCATCAACACATATCTGCATGCAAAATGGCGCATAATGCATCAACTTGATGACTGAAACAGAAACTAACGGTTTGATGCTCAACAGTTCCTCATTGAACTCATCCCTCTTATCATTTTCTTCACTCCATCCATCAACCTTATCGAATGCCTGGGTCTGAGTATCTTGATAATCTTCGTCTGGAGTTGAAGGTGAAGGTGATTGTTGATGAAGACCTGCGGCATCATCCATCATCTTCTGAGGCTGCGGTGTCCCGGTAACATCGTTATCGTTGTCATCATCATCGTTATCATCATCATCACCGTTATCATCACCATCGCTATAATTATCATCGTTTACAATCATGACCGTTACCACCATTTTGACCAACTGTGACCATGACATACTGACCCCAACAGATGACCTATAATGACCCTTACCATGTTCCTTAGCCTCTTCCTCTTCAGCCTCATCTCCTTCATCATGGCCGATCTCTGCTCCATGATCAGTGCTCGTTCGTAGGTGTAAGCTCGGATGGCACTGTCCGGCTGTGGTTGGGTGGGTGACATCATGATGAATGATGAGGAACTTAAAAACTGCCAGCATAGAGCAACAATGCCGTGAACCATGCATAACAACAGACATGAAAGAGCCAGCATGAAATAACCATGACGAATTAAATGCAATACGATATTGACAATAACGGTAAAAAAAGAATGGTACCTACCAAGGCTGCACCGGATTTAAATATGTAAAACCCTGCTGTTTGTGTGCAGTACTAAATGAATTTACGTGACTAATGGAACAGTATAGATTAATTAAAAACAACATAGGCAGGCCTTTGAATAAGGTGTAATGATGAATGAAGCGAGCAGAAAAGGTAACAGACCAGCGGAACGACAAAAACTTCTGCCTTCAGCCTCAAGTGATAGAGGAAGGTTTGAAGATCCATCCTTATCTGATCGATGTTGTCGTCCATCTCTGTTGTCGTGTTCGGGGCGGGGCAAGGGACCGTGCAATAACAGTACAAGTATTATAAAGACGGCCATTAGTGTTTTTATTAAAATCAAAATAATAATATTAGCGTAACAGTAATAATAATAATTATTATTATCACTATTATTATTATTGTTATAATTATTGTTATTTCGTAGATAAAAGGCTAGAAGAAAATATATAACCAATTGAAAAACAAATGATTAATTATTTATTTAACACTTTGTTTAAAATTTAATTCGAACACTTAATAACTGATTATTATTTTATTTCAGAAAAAAAATCAAAAAGAAAGGAATAAAAATGATGTCGATCACGACAATGATGACGACAGCAACCATCCACAAAAAAAACAACAACAAAACTTACGAGCTACAGTGAAGATGCGCATGCTACACAGTTTCCAGACTTTGTGCTGGATGAGCAAAAATGGCAGAAGCATCAAAAGTCCTCCATCATCTGTTATCCATAGTTTATTCGTTCGTTCGTTTGTTCGTTCGTTCATTTGTTTGTTCATACATTCATTCACGCATGCATTTTGCCATAGTCCATTGTGTTTTATCACGTTAAGGATTGTTAATACAATGCAGTACAACAAATGTTTAAACAATACCAAACATACAATTCATAGCAATCACTATAAACAAAAAATAACGACATAATAATCTCAACACAGCGACATTGGACAGCAACACACAGCGACAGCCATAGCTGCAGCAACAGTGGCCACCACAGAAGAACGAAAGGATACGCACAATCCACCAGATATCAATTGTGCCCACCAACTTATCAGTGTTTTCTGGGAACTGATCGATGCCCTTGGCAATGAGGGCGGCCAGTTGAGCAGTGTTTATATTGCGCAGGGTATCTGTCGTGTATGAGTGTGTAGGGGAGAAATGTACATCAGCTATATATATATATTAATACTCGTAAGCATATATGAAAAGTTGACTACACCATCATACATATCATATATATGTATGTCCTCATTATACAGTCAAGACATACACACGTTTATGTTGATTTGAAGCAAAATAATAAACAATACAATACAATATACACAATACAATATTTCACCATTTCCCCCTCAATACGATAACACATAACGATAAGAAGACAGGATGATTGTGATGGAGTTCATAGAGGAACCCATCTGGCACAACCACCTGGAACATAAATTGGCTCTGCAAAAGTGTCAATCGAACAAATGAAGAAATTTAGAACTTGGAGCGCTTTTTCTACAGCCTACTCACAAAATAAATTCAATCGAGTTAACCAACAACAGAAAAAAAAACTTGACGACCGACCTATGAATACTTTGTATGACTTCTCATCTTCATCGTGCCTCCACCCATGTGGCCAGCCCAGCATCACGGTGTTGTGCGTCAGCCCGCCCACTCCTGAGCCTTGGATTCTAGTGAGAGACAGACGATCAAACGTCATTCATTTAAAAATTAACAAGATGATTATTTTTGGTTTCTTAAAACTATTTTCAACAAAAAGTAAATTGAATTTTAGGAAAAACAGCCTTTGACATTAAAATTTAAATTAAATATTTAAACACAATCTTTCAAAAGATTATTTCAGCAGTACATAATCTAAAAAACACGAACGACTAACAAATAGCAAAGACCTTGAGTCATGCTCTCAGCTACAACGACCTCCGCGAATCCCCTCGCCTTTCAATGGTTTAAAAGTACAGCACCACCTCATTCGACCGCACATTTCAACGCATTCATTCAGACAATTATCAAAAGGATTCATTGACAATCCTGATTATTCAATTAGAGCATTCGATCATGTATCCAAGCAACTGGTTACATATAAATACCAATAGAATCTATCAAACCAGTCATTCATCCATTGAATGAGCCTTCAACAATCAATCATATACAACAAACCAACCAAACAAACAAACAACCAACAAGCCGGTCATCACTCAATCCTCACTCACCTTCTCGCTCTTCATAATCTTTGATAACGTTTGTTTAGCGGCTTGTGCATCTGCATATTTTTCAGAATAAGAGCCTTCAATGACTGAACCAACCAGAGTCAAACCTTTGCCTAAGTGATGGTTGATTGATTGGTTGGTTTGTTCGATGATGTTGTAATCAATTGAAACCATTTAAAAAATATCAGTACACAATTTATTGGTACTATCAACATTTTACGTGACAACTCGTAAAGTTTTTGATCACTTACTACTGCCAATTAGCTAAAAAAACCAAATCACAAATTACTAACCAACCAATCATATTCACATAAGAAAAATTCAACCGTACTTTTAACACAAATATTTCATCAGATTACCCATTAAAATTGTTTCACACACACAAATACACACACACACACCTGATGCGGATGTAATTCTAACCTTCCTTCAACTGTGTCGAGAACGTGAGCATTTTTCGATATTTGGGTTCCAACGTGTCCTTCAGTTTGATGAGGATGAGCAGCTGAGGTCTCCAGTTTTTCACGTGTGGTGGACCTTCCTCCAGCCTCAGCAAGGCAAACCGAGCAGCTGACATGGCAAGCCCCCTGATGCCATCACCCCACTCTTTTTCGGCCCTGTTCATGTCAGTTGGTTGTTCATGTGAAAACTATCATTCGGTGTGCCAGTAAGTGATGGTGCTTTGCTAGTTTGCTTTAAAATTAATTTGCACGACGACATTTTATGCTGTATGGCCGTATGTATAAAACTACATTTCAAAAACTGCAATGACACAATAAAAAATAGATAGTCAAAACACAAACGAAATTGTTTTTAACAACCAAAAACATCGGATCAGCACCAACAGCCTCATAAAGTTGACAAGCATGAAGTGTGCAACAAAACTAACCCTTTATATTCAATGTATTTGTAGATGAATGCAGCAATGACTATGGCAACAATGGCAATGTACCAACACGTCATCAACATCAACGTCATGCACAACAACACTCCAAGCAATGACAGACTCCTTCAATGTGTATACGTGTGTGTGTGCGAGAGTACGTGTGTACGTGTGTGTGTGTGAGAGTACGTGTGTGTGTGAGTGTGTGTTGTAATCGTTGTTGTACAATACCAAACAAACTGTTAAATTATAAGTGCATGCCAGTAATTACATTATCCGCACTTACCAATGATAAAATCTGAATCTAGGTCTCCAGTTAGGCGTCCTGAGAATTGTTTGCACTGCACAGGCCATGTTCACAAACCCGTAACACATTAGGAAGAACCTAAGATACAATATGAGACATCGACATTATTTATTTCATTTCAAAGATTGGTTTTTCACATAAACTAAACAAAACAATAAATTTACTGAATGTCTAAATTTTCAAACCACTAATAACTGCCCTTATATCACCAAAATACGATAACTAAACCACGCAATCAATCAATGAAATATACTTCACACAGCATAACTCAACTTGGCAACTTCGAGTACTGGCTGCAACATGAACTAATAGGTTCAGATTCAGTAACAGATAATACAGACAAAAGAACAAAAAGATTTATATAATCAAAGAATTAAACAACGACTACGTAAACTAACTCAGAGATGACAGGTGAAATGAAGTTGTCGATGTTGGCAATGAGAATGCCGACTTCAGCAATGAGACCGGTCAATATGAGAGCCCTGACAGGCTCACCCTGCTTGGTGGTCACTGAGAAGAAGTTCAGAAAGGGAATCACTCCATCGGCTGCAATGGCCTGCAGGAGACGGGGAGCCCCTGTATGACGTGGTGTGGTGTGGTCAGTCAATTCCAACCAATGTCGTGTAGTGTGGCCAGTCAAATTCAACCGTATTTTGTTGGGTATAGTCAGTCAACATAAAGCACATGTTGTGTGGTGTGTTGTGGCCAGTCCATTTTAATCACATGTGTTGTGTTGGGTGTTGGTCAGTCAATTTCAAACACATGTGTGGTGGCCTGGTAGGTTGTGGTCAGTCAGTCCGTGGTGTGATGTGGTAAATGTATGTCGTCTGGTGTGAATAAATGAATAAATAGGCTTGCAGTAATTTGGCAACGTAAATTTCATTAGGCTGTGAATAGAAATAGTCAATAATTATTAAATAATTATAAAACAAATGACAGAAAAATGAATGAACAATATGAAACACAGTATGAAGAAACAAGCAATCGAACAAACTGACCGACGAGACTCTGCAGACCAGCGCCACATGTGGACAGGAACGCCCCGATGATGACGATCCAGTGTGTCGGCCAGGCTATGGTCGCCAGGATCAGCCCTCCACCTATGCTCTCACCAAATCTTTTTCGTAAATATTCAGACAAGATCATACACAAACATTTAGGATAGTGCACTGTTCAATATTTCATATATGCATGACAGATTTACAATTTCAGGAGAAAGAGAGAGAGAGAGAGAGAGAGAGAGAGAGAGAGAGAGAGAGAGAGAGAGAGAGAGAGAGAGAGGACAGAAAGAGAATAAGAGAGAGAAAAAAGAGAGAAAATCTAATCCACTGACTTGTCTCTGAGCAACTGGCCCTCAACACATCCAGCAATCAATAGGACACTTGTTATGTCTGAAGAAAGATCATGATAGATAGGTGTGACAAATATCAAGTTATATGTAGGTACATGTGTATGATAGAAAATTACGCAGTCTGCCTGTCATGTCATTTGCTTAAGACAGCTAAACTCCCAAGCTCGATTGTGATTAATCCTGAGGAATAATTACGTCAAGCAACAAACTTTAGTCAAAAATCAATTTTCGTCATGGAAACATTATCACAGCATCATTAACACTTTCACCATTGAAGTCATCATCTTCATCAGAGTAATCATCATCTTCATCACAACAATCATTGTAATCATTATTATAACTTTCACACAATTTAAATTTTTACAAGAACAGTTAAGAGCGATTCAATTTTACTGACAAGTCAAGTGCACTTTCTAATGAATTCTGTTTTTTATGCACAATAAATTAGTATTAAAGATGGTCCAATCCCATCATGAAAAGTTTCTAAACCATTGATAAAACATTTACAACTTTTTTTACAATTTCCACGTCAAAGCAGAATTTCTTCATAAACGAAAAATTCATTTAAACTGCAATCAAAGCATCATCCAGAGTTATATGCCACATGACCGACCCCACCCCCTTACACATGAGTGACGTGGTGCACACGGCTCCGATGGTTCCGGCCGGGATGCTCTTCTGTGCATCAGACAGGTCACCTGATCTGTTGGAGCCTGACATGAATCCTGTTGTTCATTGTATTGCAGTGACTTCAAGTTCACCAGTAAACAGTGCCAATGAATCATTTATTAAATGAATTTTAAGCAAAATAAGTCAATCGTCCTCACCACCACCATCTACACAGCAGCAGTTGCAATTTAAAAGAGATGAAAATCCACAAACCAGTGACAGCGGGGAAAATGATTCCGATGAGAATGAGGAAGTTGGATGAGATATCGGAGATAACGTCCCCCTTGTTCTTGTCGCCAACCTCGGTGCTGCCAACACGATCACCCACGTCCGAATACTTCGAAGATGTTTGATCTGCTCAGTGATCAGTGGTGAATGTGTGTGCAAGGAATGGTTGTGAAGATTTGTAAAAAAAAAATAGAGGTGGAGTCATGTATCTGAAAACAAAGAAAATAATATTCATAATCATCATCATCATTGGGCGGGCTTGTAAGTCGCGACAATATTCCTTCACAACTTCCTATCTTTCACCAATCTGGTTGGTCATTTCGTCGGTTAAATGTTCATTGTCAAGATGCAGGTGCTCAAGGTATTTGCGAACCTTCGTTCGGTAGAAGAGATGCAGTCTACATTTTCTATTTTTTCTGACATTCGATTGATAAAGGGCATAGATGTTTGCTAATTCACTTCTATCAGCTTAAAGACAGTGTCCGACAAATTGCAACTGTCTTCACTCAATTAACTCGCCGATTGGGGTTTGTTTAGTTATCATGTATAGTTCTTTGTTGGTCATGTGAGCTTCGGCTTGGTTGATATTTAGCACGATTCGATAGCACTTTCGTACAAAGATATCGAGTTGATGCCCATGGCTTCTGTTAGTGTCTCCGATTTGCAACAACAAAGCAATACCGATAGACCTGCCTCATTGAACAGTTGAGTCGAACTTGACTTTGGATTTGAACGATCTTGATGAATGCAACCCAATCGTTACGTTGGCTTTGTTTCATCTGAGTGTCTCGAGTGCACTTCTGTCTGACTTCTTCATGAGTGATATCGTCGATTGGAATGCCAATGATATAAAACGAGAAAATGTTACTACTACTTCTACTAATACTTACTACTACTTACTACTACTACTATAACTACTGTGTGCTCTCTTATTCTCTCTCCTAAGAGAATAATATTAAAAAATGAAAAGTCCCCTCCCACATAAATTTAAACTGATGCAAATATTCGAATGGTTAGAAGGACATTGTTGATAATAAAAAAATTATTGAGCATGCAAATAAGTTTTAGATGCATGCCAAATAAACATGACAAATGTGCATGATAAATCAATACAATAAATTAAAATATAAATCATTGCCAATACAATTTTTGCTAAGTGATGATATATTAATAAGATGACAGATATTGGAACAAACTTTTAAATATTCCACTCATCAATCCAGGTATTCCAGGCTTGAGGATGACATCATTGTTCTTGAAATATTTACAATCAGGTGAATCGGATTCTGATTGGTTGAAGCCACAGTACATAACAAAGAGCCGACTGGTCGGATCAGAAATGTTCTTGTAGCAATCTGCTAAGGGCACTTTCTCGTGGGACATCAACCTATCTCCAACCAAACATATCCTAATAAAAATCAAACACCTTACATCAAACTTTACCATTTCAGAGAATGATTTGAAAAACTTACTAACAATTGATATATTGGCATAATGACCAAAATTCAACATAAAACGTGAATATAAATGAACAATAAAAAAAATCTGTTGGCAGAATCAATCAATCTTCGTTTTGCGTCCAGAGACCCGAATAACTAGAATAACTAATTTAAATTTTTGAAAATTACCATCAGTTCAAAAATATGTAAAAACCAACAGATCAATTGACATCAGAAAATTAAATTTTCTTTCAATATTTTCCACTTTGAAAAAAAACTTAAAATTAGAAAAATTCTTACGATGGTCCCCTGGTTGGATTGGCCACAAAGTAGCCAATGTAGATGCTGATGATGGACAGGATGACACAGAAGAGGGCCAGGACAGACACCTTGCTGACAAACTTCACACCGATGAGGACCCACACAAACATTATTAGAAACAAAACCGAGCCGTATATTCGGTAGTTGTTGAATGCATTGCTCGGATCAGATAGCGGGCGAAATATCGTCGCTTGTGGCACCATGTATTGCTGATCAGGTTTGTAGATTTTATTAATATTTCAGAATAAAATGGAAACAAAGTAACATTTTAAAACAAATTTTAAAAACCTCCAGCGTAAAAAAAAATAAACAACCAAAAAAATGTTGAATAGCAAATACAAAAAAATATTTTTATCAACATTTAGTCAAAAAAAAAAATAATTCATTTCATGGTGTGACACTTGGCTATTTTTTTTAATATTATCTCCTTTTTCCTTTTGTTGCAATGGCCAATTTTAAAAAATTGTGAAGCCTAAATAATGTGAACTAACGAGAAATATTTCGACAGCCCCGACCACATAAAGGGACGCAGCAACAGTTGTCCCCAGATAGAACAATACCCCAACAGCACCACCAAATTCTGGCCCGAGTGCTCTGGATATCATAAAGTACGAACCACCACCTGCCACTACACCATTCGTTGCTATGGCACTCATTGATATTGATGTTATCAGAGCCTGTAATGTACATTAAGCATTCATGTAAAACATCAGTTTAAAAAGTCATGTCATGAATTCATTATAATTATGTTTATAAACTAAAAAATTATCAAAGAGATAATTGATTAAACATGACATTGTTGTGCTACTAAATAATAATTAACCAGAAGACCAACACATAAGCAACAGAGAAGGACGATGATGAGTGCTTGCAGCCATCCAGCCATCCCGATGACCCAGGCATATCGGATGAAGAAAATTATACCAAAAATGTTCTGAATACAAGGAAAATACACACCCATCATTGTTCCTAGCTTGGTACTCTGTGGTACGGAAAATAAAAAAGTTTAGTACAGCAAATTGTGACAGTGATAAAGTCAATGATAACAGTAATAATGAGTACCATCATATTTAATACCCGACAGTTACGTCAAACAGGTAAATGCTCATGAATGAATTTTGAAAACTGCATTTAAATTTTCGCAGACCTTCGGTATTGGTTTTTTTTTGTTGTTTCCCTCCTCTTCATCTTCACTCATCTGAGGTAGGATGCCACCTTCGTAATTGGCCAGTCTGTTGATGATGTTCGATACAAATGGTCTCTGGTGGGAATCTTCCTGAAATGCAAGTATAAAATTTTTTAAAATGCCTCTGAAGTTAAGTGTCAGCTGGAGCTGATTAAAAGAATTTTGTTACATGAGCAACAATCAGTAACCTCAAACAATCAATAACCTCAAACAATTAATAACCTCAAATAATGCCATGGGTTTATCTGGGTCATCTTGCATATCAACAAGATTTGATTTATCATGCTCAACAGTTGTAAAATTACCTCCTGTTTTTTTAAATTAATGTCGTTTGACAGGTGTGTGGATTTAAAAATATTGTTTCAAATATTTTTGTTGAGTCAATTCAAGAGGAAACTATTTTAAAAAACAAATATAAATATATATATATACATAATTTAAAATACTAACCATCTACACTTGAATAACCAGAACCTGTTTTATTTGAAAAAAAAGTTTATCCATATTATTATTATTATTAACTATTGTGAATAACAAATTTCTAAACGGTGTTGACAGGATTAACATAAAATAAATAAAATATTTATCTATGGTAGTTATTAGTGGAAAACACATTCATTTTCATAAAAATAAGCAATGTACAAAAATGAAATAAAACTAAGTGAAATTCATTTAATACAAAAAATAATTTCATTAAACATTTATTAAAAATATTTTTAATTAGTAAAATAATACAAATTAAAACATAAATAACACAAATATAATACAGTGTTTTACCTTTTAAACTAGGTTTTTTTAATGATCTAAGATAAAGTATGTAATAAATATTTAGGCATAATCTATCTATAATAAATAAACAAACATATGAATACAGCACAACAAAAGAATAGTAGAGAAGAGGTTGATGATTGGTTCAGTCAGTCATTCTCATTCTAGAATCTATAAATATTGAGATCTACTATTATTTTACAAAATAATAGAAACACTGGCAACACTATAACATGGAAGTATAATATTAAAAATTTTAATATTATGCTTTCATGTTGTAGTAAAATTTAATTAATAATTTTTCTTGTACAGTACAAGAATTTAAGATCAAACAAAGCTAATTATGAGTTGTATATTGAATAGAAATTAAATCAGCTATTATTTAATTAAATTATATAAGATACTAACCTTCAAACAATTTTGGGTTTGTAACTGTCGGCTGGTTCGGGGTGGCACCATAACTGCTGCTACTGGCCAGAGTGGAACATGAAGTTGGATTTTCATTAAAAATTTTCTCATCTTCTTCGGTGAACAGTTTTGCTGACATTTTAGATTTCTTAAACATAGATATGATGAAAAAATTACAAATAAAACCTAATTAATTCTGTTATAAAAAAAAAGTTACAATCAACAGAAGTAAAAATCGGAAAAAAGTGTTAAAAACAGAGTTCACTTTTTTAACTGGGTGTGAATAAACATTAAACTACTGGCGACCGACGTGACATATTCACTATAATGATGTGCATCATCATCATTTTAAATTAATATTTTTAATTATTAATCATTACTATAATCGTTTTTGTTGGTTTTTATGATATTTTTGTAGTTTTTTTTATATAGAATTTGTTTTATAATTAAGTATAATCCGCCATCAAACATCACAATAAGATCATCAAATCTTTCATTCATCATCAGCCTATACCAACATCCACAAAGCTGCTGCAATTACAGAAAACATTAAAAAGCTCATCAACTTCAACGCAAAATCTTTCACCGACGGCAAACGTGAAAGTAAAGTCTAGTAATTACAAATATCGCATCAGTGGCTCTGAAAATCACTCAACACTCCAACCTTGCAAGACATTGATGCCAACACGCTAAACGCCAACTTTGTTGTCATGTTGACCAGTCATACAAAGCAACTACTACTAACCATCATCATTATCAACAACATTTCAACAGATCACACCACTCTCAGGCCTGTCCTTCCGGTACATGTTTAAGCGGTCTCCCCACTTCATGGTTTCTACAAATCATCAGCACCCAAAGATTCCCTATTTAGCATACATATTCATTCAACCCATCATAACTGAGATCCAGCACAATTCATCCCATTCCTAAAACAAAACACCCATCATCATCACTAGAGTATGGCCCAATTTCACTCACTTCCATTCTTTCGCGTATTCTAGAAAAATTCATAGGTCATTCATCTATCCATGTTGCAATCATTCGTCATCAAACCACAAACAACAACTACAAGTGCTATTCAATTCGCATTTCGCCCTTATGGTTCATTCATAACGGACATCATCTTTTTTTTACCTCTACAATAACATCTTATATTTAAAATAATAATCATGTTCATGTTACTGCTCTTTTCTAAAGCTTTTGATACTCTGAATCACTTTCCACTTTCAAATAAATAGCTTCTATTACTCTAGCTGGCAATATATACAATGTTATAAAAAAAATTCTTGCGAATAGGAGTCATTTTACATTTTTCTGTTCAAAAATTTCATCAACCCTAACAATATGGTTTAAGGATCTGTCGATGCTTCAACTCTTCAAACTACAGTTCTAATAAAATCATCAAATATGCTGACGACACCTACCTTGGTTGAATTAATATATATGCCCACCTTGTCGTCCCATCATCTTTCACAAACACCATCCAATCAGAACTCGATCAATTAACTTCATGGTCAAAAACAATGCAATCAATCTGTCACTTAACCTCAATAAATCATCCTAACAATCTAACTTATTATACACAACAGTGTCTAAAGAAAATCACACCACCTCCAGAACATCCATCTATCACTCGCATGAATCAATTAAAAATATTAGGCATTCCAAATTCCATTCACCTCCACGCTTAACATTGCACCTCATATATAAACCACGCGTATGAACCAACTCAACAACAATTTTGATGTAGTGTTATTAACAAAACTAACTTGAAACTGTCACCACTAATAATTACAATGATTAAATAAATACTTTTCCAAATTTCAATGTTGATAAATGAAAAAATGTTCAAAATTTAGGCCTCCTCGCCAAAGTTGTCTTGATCCGCCACTGTAAACCGCCGTCTACGCAATTTTCGGAATACTTTTTGGAGAATTTTTAGAGCTTTGGGCGTTGGTATTATATTTCAATGTCCAGACATTTTTAAGATTCTTTTTAACCACTTAGGATGGCAACAGCATATTAACAACCTGGTTAAATTAATGTGTTCGGTCTCGTGTATTTCGAGTGCAATGGAATCTGATCTACCACAGGCTAAAGTGTATGATGTGATTATATTTTTAAATATTTTTTTAGATATTCCTTAGAGATTATTAATTAAATGCTTTATTGAACCAGTGCCTCTCATATAAATAGAATATAACTATAATTATATTCTATTTATATGGTGCGTCTTTAGTTCCAGTTTTTGCTGCTATTAATCGCCGTTGAACATCGAAAAAATAGTTATATAAATGAATGATTTGAGCAAGCGAGCGGATGAGTGCGTGAGTGAGTGCGTGAGTGAGTTAGTAATACTTGATTGGATCGATCGATTGAATTACTATATATGTGTATATGAGTGCGTGAGTGAGTGAGTGAGTGATTGAGTGAGTGAGTGAGTGAGTGAGTGAGTGAGTGAGTGAGTGAGTGAGTGAGTGAGTGAGTGAGTGAGTGAGTGAGTGAGTGAGTGAGTGAGTGAGTGAGTGAGTGAGTGAGTGAGTGAGTGAGTGACTGAGTAGTAATACGTGGGTGGATCGATCGATTGAATTACTATTCAATTCAATTTATTCAGCAAAAAAGGCAAAAAAGCATGGAGACACAGAAGCTCAAACGAGCTTGTACGGCCACCAAACCAAATAAAAACATATACCTACACTACATGAAAATGACAACTTAAATGAAAATAAAATCGTATAGCTAACCAATGAAAACAAGTTAAATTAAACCAAAATTGAAGTTTTATATATATATATATATATATATATATATATATATATATATATATATTTATATGTTCATGTCCATGCACTCGGCTGAGCCCTGAGACATATGGCCACACCCTATATTTGTATGGTGTGTGGCTATATTTGTTTATGTGTCTATTTATTTGAGTGTGTAAGTGAGCGTATGTTTGGTTTCCAGATCATTTCATTTCATTGATTCTGTTTTCTTTTGTATTCTGTATAACAGTATTGTGATATGAATTGTAGTATGGTGCGTGTTTGTAAATGTGTGTGAGCGTGGGTTTATGTGTATGTATTTCATGACATTTCTGTTACATCTATGCTTAGAATTTTTAGTTAAGGGTGACCTATCCACAAGTTTATCTTTTTTGGTCATTCTTCAAAAATAAATAAATAAATGAATAATATACACACACACACATATATATATATATATATATATATATATATATATATATATATATATATATATAAGGACTGAATATATAACGTTGGAACAATTTGCCTGCCTTTCTAAGAGATCCGGAGTTGAACCTGCCTGATAACTTACTTATTTTCGTCGTAATTCATTGAACTTACTTGTTTTAGTTATAACGGAGTGATTTATTTGTTTATTGTGCCATGTTAGATTAAGGAAATAATGAAGACTGTGTTTTTTTCTTATAATTTTTTCGTTGAAATTTACTAATAACCCTTTATTTATGCCATGATATTTTTTGATAGCGCTTTTGAGATCCTTTTAATTAGCGCTTTATTAAATTTTTCTTTAATAATAATAATAATAGTATTGTATATAATGCTGGTAATAGACCATAATTTTTACAATATTCTATAAATTCTACCGAATGATTGGCGTTAATATGTTTGTAGTTCGTTTTTTCGAGATTTTTCTCACTAAAGTTTTTTGGAGAACGTTTAGTTTATTAAAATTCAAAATAAACTTATTTTCCGAATTCATTCTGCAAATAAGGCCATATTTCGATTCCGAATGAATTATCATCAGTGCAAGTTGGTTTATATAGGGAAATATTCACTTTGTGAAAGTGTTTATATAGAAAAATGTTCACTTTGTGAAAGTATTTATATAGGTAAATATTCACTAAACGTTCTACAAAAAACTTTAGTGAGAAAAATCGAAAAATCGAACTACAAACGTACTTATGCCAATCATTCTGTAGAATTTATAGAATATTGTAAATTAAGTTGTTTTCAGCGAACTTCTATTTTTTTTAAACATAAAACAATTAAACTTTTCATGTTTAGCAGTGAATTTTTAAATAATAATTTGGGGCGAAAATTTTGATATATAAAAATCACCACACAAGTTTTCTTCAAATTCTTTCATATTTTTTTTTCTACACAAAATTAATAGGACCGAAAATGTTCTTTTAAGTTTTGACGTTCCCTTCAAATCACCGACTTCCTTTTCTCGTTTAGATTTTGTAAACACGGTCGGAGATGGTTAGGACGTTAATTTAAATCCCATTTAATCCGCTTATTGCATTATTCTAAAATTATTTTATGATTAAAATATTTAATTTTTAAAGTCATTTTTTATAAACCATTTTCTAAAATTTTACAATATTAATTTTTTTCCATTTAGACGACAAAAAATAAGAAATGTAGAAAGATGAGGGGCCATGTCAGCCACGGCCATGGGCGAATTGGTTAGCATTTTTTTCCAAAATTGTTTTCCCTGAAGCTACAAAATTATTTCTTTTTTGCAGGCAAACACAGGAAGCATCCCGGTGGTAGAGGTAATGCTGGTGGTCAACATCATCATCGTATCAACTTTGATAAATAGTTGGTGCATTTAATTTTATTTTTAATTATAGTATTTTGCTGTTTCTGATCAAATTTCTTTTATTATGTTATGATCAACCTTATTTAACTTGCTAAGTGCTAGTGCTTGCTTGTTGGGAACAGATGAACTTACTCTTCTTAACTTAGTAATTGTACTGAGCATTCATTAGTTAAGTTCTGAGCCATTGAGGTTTAAGAAATAGGCATTTGGCAACAAAGACAAATCTCTCGGGAAAAGCTAACAAACATTCAGTTTTAAGCTATTTTTAAAAAATAAAATGTATAGTAAATTAAATGTTTTTTTTAAAATGTTAAGTAATTTCAAGTTCATAACGATTTTTATTTTTTAATAAGTTGGCTGGGGTTAGGGAATGCTTGTTGAATTAATGTTTATTGGGTTTTTTAGACAAGTAACAAATCTTCAATTTCGTCTATTATTTTTGCTACTCAAATTAAATTTTTTGGGTAATCTTTCACTTTTTTATTAGAAATAGCTCGGGCATAGCCCATTGCCAACCAAATAAATATCGAAAAATCAAAAGTAACAAAAATAAACCCTTAAAAATTAAAAACTGATTAAGATAAAAATCAAATTGTCATTATAAAATTAAATGAGTTAACTTCATTAGATGTTAAATAAAGTCATTACAGTGGCAATCAAACAGGAAATTGAATCAACAACAAAATCTGTCTAGTTAATACACTCACAAGTATAATAAAAAACCAAAATTGAAGACGAACCGAAACAAAGGGATTTTTAACAGAGAATATAAAAAAATTGAGTCAACGGAAATTTAAATTTATAAATATAGGAAAATAAACAAAAGACACGATATTATTGGGATTATCAGAAATTATCAGAAATTAGCCCTCCAATGAAACATGACATCTCCAAAAAAATTGTTTATTGCCGATTTAAAACCACATAGAGAGGATGTATTTACAGCAGCTGAGGGCAATTTGTTCCAATCATCAACTGATCTGTTAGAAAAGAAATACTTCCTACTGTCTTTGTGGCAAGCACCTGTAGTTAACTTCAGATTGTGACCTCGAGTTCGATCATAACAAGAGAACATTACCCTTGGACTGATATCCTCCATAAATTCCCCATGGATTATTCTATACAGCAATATGAGATCAGCTCTACGACGCCTGTAGGCAAGAGAGGGCAAATTAAGTTTCTTTAATCTATTTTCATATAGAAGTTCCTTGCAAGAATTCACTGTTCTCGTAGCTCTTCTCTGAACCTTTTCAATTTCATCTATCAAACCAATTCTATAAGGATGCCATGCTTGTACGCCGTACTCTAGGTGCGAACGAACCAATGACTTAAACAAGGTTACAAATGCTGCCTCGGAAAGGTGTTTGAAATTTCTGGTAATAATTCCAAGCATACTATACTATTTGCTTTATGAACTACCTTTAGCACATGATTTTTAAACTTCAACTTGTTGTCAATAATAACCCCCAGATCAGATACTTCCTCAACCTCAGGTAACTGAAACGTCAAACCTTCATCATCTAGTATAGTAAATGGCGGGCTTGGTTTATTCGATCCTATTCTTAGGAGCTGACATTTGTTTGAATTCACATTCAACCTCCAAGTTTTAAACCAATTCATCATGTTCACAAAATCTTTCAAAAAATTTATTTTATCTTCCTCACACTTTATTACTTTAAATAATTTTGCGTCATCAGCGAAAATTTGTGATAACAAATGGAAGAAACGTCATTAATATAGATGAGAAATAGCAGAGGACTTAGAACACCACCCTGAGGGACTCCACTCAAGACAGGTCTTGGTTTCGATAAAGTGTTGTTTAACTTGACATGAAACACCCTGCCCTGAAGATATTTATCAATCCACTTTACTATCTTATGATTCACAACCATACTGTTCAAGCTTGAACAACAAACGACTATGGGATACTTTATCGAACGCCTTCTCGAGGTCTAAGTACGCCACACAAACCTCGTAACCATGATCTACTCCTTCAGTCACCACGTCCAAAAATTTCAAAAGATTCAAAACTGTTGAACGACCTGGGATGAAGCCAAATTGATTACATGAAAACAAATTATTTTTCAGAAAATAATCCATAATGTGATCTTTTATTTATGACTCCAGAATCTTACGACAAATTGATGTAAGCGCAATTGGACGATAATTCTGAACTAAATCTTTACATCCTTTCTTTGTGCAAGGGAACAACGTGACTAATTCTCCAATCATCAAATACCACACTTTCATCCAATGAACGTTGAAATCAGACTTTCTCCCCAATCTTGAAATTTCAACTACCTCTGTCCCCAAGTCTGTGCCTGAGATCTCTTTTAGTAGCTTGTTAACTGACTCTTTAATATTTTCCTTTTCAGACATGTTGTACAGAATGATATTATTTTTCCTCTTTTCTCTTTCATTAATAACATCCATCTTAGTTGATGTGGCCTGAATTGACTCCTTCATCATTTTCACATCAGATGAGAGCAAATTAACCCCACCCCTCACAGCATCAGACTATTTCATCAACGTTTGTTCATTTTGCACAACAGTAGCTTTAGTTAACTTTTCATAGTACTCAAGCTGTTTTATAGAAGCCTGAGAAGAGTCTTCAATATTTTTGCTAACAATTTCCATTCTTCACTTTGAGTTTTTACAGCCTCTTCAAGACAATTCATCCTTGCTATCATAAACTGAGTTGAGGTTTTAATTTCTTCACTTAGTACCTCAACTACTGGAACGGAACTTTCACAAGGCAAATTCTCCTTAAGAATTTGGGCCAGTCTTTCCCTATTGCAGCTAAGGCAATCTTCACACAACTTTAAACCAAGGTCGCTTTCAGTTGTCCTCATCTCCAATCTTTCGGCTTCTTTTTAGTACCCATTTAATTATTAAATGTTTAAATAAATTTTTATTTAAAAACACTAGTTAAGGAATAAATAATTTAGAATAAATGATTTTTCGAATTTCAAGAGCGATATTATCAGAAATGTAAACCAAAGAATGGTTTATTCTCAATGTATTTAAATCACCTTAGGATCTTTATTTAAAAAACGGAAAAAATCATTGGACACAATTTATGTGTAAAAGTTAGTGGTTGTCTGCTAGAATAGTGAGTAATGTTTATGCATCATTCTTGATGCATAAACATCGGTATTGATATTCTGTGAGATATGTTAGAGTTAGGGTGACCAACCAATAAATCATAAATAAACACAAACTATTTATGTGTAAAAGTTAGATGTCTGCTAGAATAGATTGATAAAGATTACCAACCAATAAACTGATGTAAAGTGAAAGATTACCAATTTTTTGTTTGGTCCTATATACACCTATCCCCTGATTTACACAGCACTTGTTTTACATGTTTTCTCTTTTACACGGTTTTCCAAATAAGTTTTTTTGTTTTTATCGCACTCTACTAAATGCTACTGTGATTAAACACATGCTTGCTTGGCTCAATATGAAGAAGTTTACAATGATTTTACAAAAATTTGAAGCAATTGTTAATAACCGATTTTATTACCATTTTTCATAATGTAAATATTTTTGCTTCAAACATCGATTCGGCACAAAGAACTTCGAGTGATGAAAGCTTTTTGGTTTACACGTTTTTCTCAGGAACTTATCTACTGTGTAAATTGGGAGATAGGTGTATAATTAACCTAACTTGTAAAGTTGGCTAGTTGTAGTCTGTCTCATAGTTGGAAGCCAATTTGGATCTCGTCTATATTACCTTAACAGACTTCAAGCTGCTGTGAAACATTATTAAAAGTGATTGTGAATCATCACAAACATTTTTTTCATGAAATTTCTTAGATTTTGGTATTTATCAGCTATTGAGCATTGATCAATTATTTTTTCAGAGTTCAAAATTAAATTTTGTGTGACATGTTCTATTGATTTAAAAATCCATTCTCACTACATTAATACATTGAGTGGTATATTGGAAACATTTAATCTTTCCTTTTTAGTTTTTTGTGGTTCACTAGTTGCATTTTAAAATTTCGGTCATTATCTAAAATTTTATCTTATACCAGTTTAAAAACCATTTAAACAGCCATCCTGGTTACTTTGGAAAGGTTGGCATGAGGCATTTTCATTTGACCAAACAGAAATATTTCTGTCCAACAATAAATGTTGATAAGCTGTGGAGCTTGGTTTCAGAACAGACTCGTGAACACTACAAAGAAAAAAAAGATGTTGCTCCAGTAATTGATGTCGTCAGAGCCGTAAGTTACTGCTTTTATGTAATTGTAATTTTTTTTTCACAGAGATTTATTTAGACTTTTGAACAGTTAAAATGCTGAGTATGGTTTTTTAGTCTAATTGACAAAATAAGTTTATTATCATCATCATCATCGTTTTAACGACCATGCTTCCGCACTTGCATGAGTAGTAGATTTTCCAAGGATGCCACTCCTCCATACATTGCGGTCTTGTGCATCTTCCCTTCTCAACTTCAACTTTCTCATGTCATCTGCTACACACTCCTTCCAAGTTTTTCCTCCTCCTCTACCCTTCTTTCCGTCAACTATCATTTAACCTCTCTTCAGAGCTCTTCACTCATTTTTCTGTACCTCAGTGTTACATCACACATCCACCTAGTCATCATTTTTTTCTTCCTTTTCCATACACTACATATCTCCCACTTTCATAGCCCATGTCTCACTGTCATACATCATCACACATTGAACATGCGTACTGTATATTTTACCTTTAAAGAAGATCATATAATTGCAAAACAACGAGACAATCAGCTCTGATATATGCACCATCCCTGTATTTAAACCTCTGTTCCACAAAATCTGTACTGTCCACACCGCATACATTATATATGCACGTGCAAGTGGTGCATCATACGTGCATGGCTTTTGTTAGTTTGATTGTGTTTTGGACTGACAGTATTCGAACCAGGCCATCCCATAACTGCATGAGGCATGGCACTTCTACCAAATGAGCCAACTCGTCGACTAATACTAATGTGTTTAGAAATCGTACACTCGAAGCTCCAATGCTAAAATCTTTAGCCCATCTATTAACAAACACAATATATTAAATTTTTCATTTTAAAAATTTGTTCTGACAGGGCTATTACAAAGTGTTGGGCAAAGGCCACCTACCTAAACAGCCAGTTATTGTGAAGGCTAAATTTTTTAGCAAGACAGCTGAAGACAGAATTAAAAGTGTTGGTGGTGCTTGCGTGTTGGTTGCATAAATTGAGACTATTTCTGGACATAATTTTTTTGTCTTCACGATCTTTTATTTGACAAATAAAAGTTAACACAAATTTAATGTTTTTTAATCGATCTGAATGTAAAAATAGAAAGTTGATATTGTGCTTTCAAATTAAAATTTTACGAAAACATATTTAGGCAAGTGGATCAAAAATTGCAGAATTTGTCATTGAACTTTATCATGTGCTTCAGAAGCTTCACTGTAAATTTCATCTTCACCTGCTTCCTCAGATTCTTCAGGTACTTTGGAACTTTTGGCATCAGGAACCCACAGCCCTGAATCTATGCACCTTTTTATGTGGTACTCTGCTTCTTCTTTGGGTAGCTTTGTGACAGCATCTTGTAGCATGGCTATGTCTTTTTTCTCAAAACATTCTTTCAGGATCTGGAATTGAGCATTTTTCTGAATACACTAAAAGTAGTTAAGGTGATATTTTTATACACTTATTTGAAATAACCATTGTTTCCCAAGAGTTAATTGTAGTTTCTTATAGTTTCTTTATCTGCTTTTTTATATTAAATTTTAAAAAGTTTAGCTCCTGATTTGGAACTTATTGCACATTCTTAGCCTGCTGTTTAGTAAAAATAGCAAAAAAAATTTTGAGCTCACTACAAAAAAGCTCTTTCATAACTTAAGCTGTATTAAAGCACCAATTTATTCAAGCATAGTTTCACAGAGGTTTATAAAACGAATTTTTTCAAAGTAAAATGATCAGACAAAGTTGCTGAGAATATATGACTTACATCAGGCAATGATTCAAACACTTCAACTGGATCAAGACCTCCTGGCCCCAATCTTTTTTGTCTTTCTTCCTTAAAATGCAAAGATTAAATATCACTTGCAGTGATTTATAAATAAAACTAAAAAAAACCAACTTCTTCCACTTGCTTCATTACTTCTTCTAACTTTGCTTGAGCTCTTTTTCTCACCCTATCTTTGAATGAGTCAAGTTCATCATTAAAACCATCTGTGTATTGCTTTTCTGCCAATTTGATCCTAGACAATAAGGCCATGTTTTATTATTCATAAAATGGAAAATATATTTATTACTTTTGAAATATACCTGGAAAAGAATGCCCTTATACAACTTCTTGGATCTACATCAAGAGATTTAGCAAGTTCTAATATAAACTGCATAACTATTGTTTGGTGAGCGACATGATTCATTAGATCTTTCTTCTACATGGCAAAAAATTAAATTGTTAAACAAAATGTTGCAAATATAAAAAAAATTATTCAACCTCTTCCACTTCAAGATTTATGCACCAAATGACCAAATAGTTTGCAGTTTCTTCACAGACAAGATGAGGGTTAGCTGTGAGGAACTCCTGGCTGTCATCATACCTTTTCAGCATTCCAAACTTTTTTATTAGCTGTTCATTTTCTTTAGTAAACTTTTGCTGGAAAGATATGATAGATTATAAATTAACACCTTGATGAAATCCAATCTTAAAAACCTGTCTGTCAATTTTTTCATCTTCTGTTAAATTATCCTTTTTTCTGGGCTCATCTTTATTTATTATCTGGATTTTAAAATTGTTTTCCAAAGCGAATTTATGTTAAAATTTATTCTTTAAAATCTTTGAAAGGTTACTTACTGTTTTACTCTTTCCTTCTTTGCATATCGTATCAATGTTTAAAGGTGTAAGCTAGTTAAATTACAATTTTATATTAATTATAAAAAGAGAAACTTTCGATAAGAATGTTTGTAAAAACAAACCTTTTCTTTCTTCATTAAATCTTCTTCCTTAGCTTTCCATTCAGCTTCTTGTTTTTCTAACTCTGATAACTCCAATTTTAATTTTGACACATCCTCTGAAATGCTCTTCTTGGGTAATTGTAGCATAAAAATAGTTTAAGGTTATGAAAAGGATTAATTAATTAAACATTGTCCTTTTATACCTTATCACCTGATTCAGCATCTTTAATCTTGCTTCTTATAGACAGCAACTTTTGTTGATGGCTAAATAGGTATATAACATAAAATTGTTAATAAGACAAGTATCAACAAATTTCCCTCATTATTTTTATAATTGAATGATTATAGTATTAAAGTTAATCTTGCACAATGTTTAATTGAATGTTAGAGATGAAAAGATTGTGAAATTTACAAACTTTTAAAAAAATGGAAGGACTAACTCTAATTTTCCCTTTTGAAATTCTTCCTTTTCTTGCTTTTCTTTCTCCATTCTCTCAAGTCGAGCTTGATGTCTCCACCTGAACAAACTTGGAGTATCAATGTTTGGATGGGTATCATCTTCATCATCCGATATCTTTGTGTTAAATATGAAGTCATTTTTTTGGGTTTTGTGGACAAAATTAACACCAAGATTTGAATGAATAGGTTTATAAGACAACAGGTAAAACAACATATCAAATTAGCACTCACTATCTAATTTATGAAATGGACTAAATGATGCAGGATTTATAGATAAACAAGCTAAATAAAAATGAAACTAGGAAAAGTTTTTAAATTTTAATTAATCAGATTAAAAAATTGGTCTGCCATAACTACCATTCAAAATTATAAGTTCATAAAATAATTTTAATGATATTTAAAAAATAGTTCAGATTAGGGTTGTCCTGGATTTGATTTTCGCAAATCCGGCCAAAAATAAATTTGCCAGGATTTAATTAAAAACACAAATCTGTTCAAAGGCAGATTAACAATGAAAACTAAAAACAAAAAGATTGATAATGGAATGATTTTGTTATAATATAATAAGTGGTAGGTAAAGTAAAAACTAAACAAGAAATTACATAACTGTATTGTATTTTTGTATCTGTACAGTACATGTACATTGTACACTGTATATATATATGTTATGTCTATGTATCCTATTTCATTTTTAAGGTTCCAACATTTCATTATTTAACAAAAAAACATCAATATCAATTGAATAAAAAAAAAGAAAACTAAACAAAATTTATAATTTAGTGACCAGTAAGTCTTTTTAGCCATTTATTTTGTTTTTGTGTAGTAAATGAATAAATTTTAAAAAAGTAAACTAAAAAAACTGTTAAAAACTTAAAACTAAAAGATTTCGCGCTTTTTCATATGTGAAACTTTTATAAGTTAATTATAAATTAGCAAATTATTTAAAACAACAACTCACTTCAATGTGGTCCCACTTGCTGTAATCTAATTTACCTTTGGAGGACATCTCGTGAGCAGCCAGTACTGGAGCGAATCTTCTAGACTAGAGGAATTATGTATGAAGGCAATGTAAACAAGGAACGATGACGAATTTGGTTAAGTTTATTTGCATAGACGTTTAACTTCGTATTAGATCAAATCGGATCACATCCATACATACATTTACTTAGAATAAATCACTCATAGCTTTCATGAGAATATATATATATATATATATATATATATATATATATATATA
Source organism: Helobdella robusta (assembly GCF_000326865.2). NCBI lineage: Eukaryota > Metazoa > Annelida > Clitellata > Rhynchobdellida > Glossiphoniidae > Helobdella > Helobdella robusta. Next base: position 4,354,405 of record NW_008704902.1, read on the forward strand.
TATATATATATATTCATGATAACTTTAATAATAATTGTTCATAAAATAATTCAAGCAGCAACCATTTATATATTGATGAAAGCTTCCTAAAACAAACTTATAAACTACAGTATATCATATATTAAATTTTAAAATATTAATTGAATTATAAAATATAAGCTACGACCTATAAATTTTTTGTCAATCAACAATTAATTGATTAATCAATCAACCAATATTTTCTACAGCGCCATTTACGTAACGTTCAACAGACTGCTTGAAAGAAACCCGAGATAAAACTTGTGAGAGACCGGAAATAAAATCGGTTGGCGAGCTGACTCAGTCGTTGGAACAGCGACATTCATCTGTTGTGTTGTTGTTAGGCGATAACCTTTTGCCACTCAAGCCACAAAGTATAAAGCTCATAATGTGTTAGGGTAGTTTAAGTCTAATATTCCTTGATCTCACCAAAATTAATTCACAGATTACAAATCTTTCAAATAAATAATTTGAATCTGCAACTACAAGCAAACCTTTAAAAAAACAAATGCAATGTCAATCCTATATATAAAAATGGAAGAAGATAGGCAATGTTCTTTTCCATGTTTTATAAATTTTTCAGAGCTTTTCTTAAACGATTAACACTTAAGCTATTAGGATGAGCCAAAAACTTAAAAAATAAGCTGTTGTGCGCTGTGTTAATAGCGCCTGTGTATTTTTTATTTGAATTTACTGTTTCAGCAAACACGAACAGTTTTTTTCATATATTCACAACCATAAGTTACACTTTTGAGTTTTTAAATCCTTTTCTTTTTTACCGACAAAAACTGGCTTACTTCATTGTCGGCAATTTATTTTGTTTCTTAAAATATTTATTGAATTGTATTTGGGTGGATTCTTAGTAATATGCATAACATTGTCCTTGTTCTTCAACCAATTTTTTTAAATCTTCTCTTGTTAAAAAGCTCTAAATCAAACATTTTTGTTAAGACTTCATCGTCCGTGAAAAGTTCTATCATAATAAAAGTTCGTTTCTGTCATTTACAGTTTTAATTTATCAATCAAATCAATCCTCAAAAGTTGCATTTTAAAATTTGTAATCAGTGGCCATTCGATACAATTCGGAGGTTATTTTTGCACCATTTCGTTATCCTTATATTTGAAATTTTTTGGCATGCGGTTTTTAAAAAACATTTTTGAATGAGTAATTGTATAATATTAAATATTTTAAATAAATTACACTTAAGAACCGAATGATCAATGCCACAGTTCCACCTTCTTGTTCTTGTTAATTATAAATAAATAAATTAAATATTTGAATATATATGACGGGGTTTGAAGCAATGTATAACGAATTCGCCAACATTATGAACAGTGCCAATCATGAGATTTATTTATTGCATTGTTATATATTGTTGAGAAAAATTCAGGATTGAAAAATCGACATATTTAAAAATAACAATAAACACTCAAACACTCAAAAAATAATATAATGTTTGTAATGTTTTGTTGTCAATAAGTAGGTACTGACATTTTCTAACTTTTCAATTTAATCATCGCTTGAAGATTCACTGTCTTCCGTTGTTAACATCAATGTATTCGAGGTCCACAAAGCTGCACCCTTCGATTGATTTTGAAAAAATTTCAAACTGGTTTTAAAATACACAAATTAATTGTTTTGTCCAAAAAATAATAGATCAAATAGTGGTATAGTTTTGTTCGGTATAACAAATTCTAGAATCTATGAAATATTCAGCAAAACCTGAATTAACAATAGAACAGTTCCAATTATTACCAGTGTTGTTGATACAGTTTGGAAGCTTCGCTTGAGTTCAACAACACATCCCTTTGTAGTTTGTTTCAATTTAAAGTTAATCAATAACTTTGTTGAAGTTGTTGAAATTTTGAATGCTAAAGAATAAATAGTACTGACGTCCAAATTTATTTTGGAGACGTCCCCGCTCAAACAATCGTCCAGATTCTCGTAAAACGTTCTTGACATGAGAGCTTGAGGAAGACCAAGTGTTTCATTCTTGCAACAAGAAGGTGGGACTGTGGCATTGATCATCTGGTTCTTAAGTGTAAACGTACTATTCCATTCTACCCTTCTGTAATCTTCTGAGTCGTTAGCACCACAACATCCGAGCTGTGCCGTATTTAAATTAAAATTCATTATAATACGAATTAACTTGTCCTCTGTCCATATAAACATTTTGATTATTAAAAAATATTCTATATTTATATTTATTGTTTTTCATCGAGATTAATAAAAACATGAAAGGATATTTGAGTTATAAAAATTAAATTAAAATGAAGAAATCGGCTAACATTAAATTGCATTGAATACATGAAAATAGAGAAAAGTTCGGTTGGAGGGGTGATGGTGAGGTTGTCATCTATTGCCTCACTATCGTATCGCACGAAGTTATCATTCATTACACGGTCTATCATATTTTCTGACTAATTAGAAATTATTTAAAGAATAAATCAATTATGCTGCTTTTAACCATATGTGTTTGCAGCTGATATATATATATATATATATATATATATATATATATATATATATATATAGTATCGAAACCGGTTAGTCGGGACTTAGTCATACTGATCCGATTAACCAACTTGATATTTTTTAAAGATATAACATTAGGATTTTAGGATTTTTACGAGACAATTAGGTTGAACGTACAATAATTAAACATTGCTTATTTCAACCATTTTAAAGAAATATGGAAATAACTATGAATCTAACGCAACAACATTTTTAACGGTATTTGTAGTTTCACGGTAGAAATGTTTCACAAAATTATCTACGTTTGAAAAACTTTTCTATTTTAATAAGAATTTTTTCAAATTTATGTTCATAAAGTTTTTTTCGCATTGATCTGTCCTCTAAAAAATAATAAGGAGTGAATGATAATAATAATGACACTGTGGTGAGGAGAAAACATGAGAGCGTAACTAACAAAATAAGATTTCATCAGGACATACAGGACGAGTATCAATTCAAATGCAATGATGACAAATAGCGACCACCAATACTGGAATGAAAGAATATTAAATTAATAAAATGCAATATCCTGATAAATAAATAAATCAATTAATGAAATTCTATTTTTTAACATTTCTCTATTCTTTATTTCAATTTCTTTACTGTTTGATACTTACAATATTCAGCACCGTGATTTTATTTGATATAGCTCCATAAAGTCCTGCAATGCCTAACAGCAGAACAAAAATACCTAAAGCAAATAACATGATGGCTGTACTGGAATGCTTGGAAAATTCGTTGATGATGATCACAACCGCTTGAATTGTTGGTGTCAGATGAAAAAAGTTTGGATAATTTTTGTATATATACAGGTTAACTCCGTAACTAATTAACACCCAAGCGAAGATCTGGTGAATTGACGGAATTGACAAATATAAATTAATTCAATTTTACATCATGATTTTCAAAGTTGCTCCAGGCGATGAACGTATTCGAAGCGTACCTTAATTAAACATAATAATTGATCTAACCAGGGTGAGGACACTTATTAGAATTAATATCGCAGCGCTAATTGAAAGTGTCATAATTTATAATTTATTTTTATCATGTCCAACAAAAAAAAAGAATGGGTGCTGTCGGAATTGTTGGATCTGCCTCTCGATCAACATTGTTTTAGGAATTAGTACTTACAATAACTATTTTAAAGATTGAATGATGTGATTGTTTATTATTGTTATATTAGTTTTCTTATTATGTCATTATTATTATTATTATTATTTGTTTACATGTTTGTTTACATATCGACGTGAAAAATAAAAAATATTTAATCTTTTTGTCGTTCTTAAAAATTCGCAAAATTTACAAAAAGCGTCAAATTCTTCAACTCCATCACGCGTTGGATGCTCAACAGAAAAAAAAAGTTGTCCATTTTATCACACTAGAAGCCTAACAATTAGTTATATTTTACCTGGGTGAAATCACAATTTTGAAGATTGTAAAATCGTAATAGATAGAATAGATAGAGGAAAAAATAAATATATAATAGATAAATAAATAGATGTTTGAATAGGGTGATATTAATAACATTATTGACATTGTTTGTAATAATGTAATTTAATTGATGTCACTTAATAATTATATTAATTGGAACTTTAAGAATACAAGAACTTTATTTAAACAAGCATCGACATATTGTATTTTTCAGTTATATTCTTCAAAGGCATTATCGTCACACTTTTAATCTAATTCTATGTAGTAGAGTCCCAAGCAGAGAATATTTTTCCAAACAGCAACCGCGTCCGCAATCGCCCAGTATCCCCACTTTTCATTATCCGCATCCACACCGCACCCGCAACCTAAATAAGCTTTTGAGAATAAATATTTATGAATGATGAATGTATGTCGGAGGTGGGCAAACTTTTTGCTGTGAGGGCCGCATTGGGAACTAACCGTCCGTTCGTTTATTCATTCATTCGTTCGTTCGTTCATTCGTTCGTTCGCTCATTCATTCATTCATTCATTTATTCATTCATTCATTCATTCATTCACATATAACCTTGTTTTTATTGTCTCCTAAATTGTCACAACCTCATCCGCCGACAAAACCAACGTAATAGTAAAATAAAATTTCAGCTCTGCGATCAACAACCAACCAGTGAAATAGTATTCGAATGTTTCCGTACAACTGGCACAATTCACAGTATTAATTCTAAATAAATTTCTATATAGCAAAATAATTGCTCCAATTTAAATTTAAATTTCTGTCCATGATTATGAAACGTTTTAAACTCAAGGAATTTATTTTAAATTTGGATTTAAATAAAAAAAATTATTTTTTTACAGCTTAATGGCGTTTCAGCACGATGCAGCTATTTTAACGCCATTGGATCATTAGAAACTGTTTATTTTGTTGTGACATCTAGAAAACTTCAAATTCTGTTTATCAAATATATATTCTCCGCTAATGAAATCAAGACTTCTTGACTTCTATTCTGGAAGAGCAATTTCACATTTGATGGAACCAAAAATGAATTCGCAAAACAAAAATTTAACTAAAGCTCAATAACGTTTCAACAAGTTATGTTTATAAGAAGGACTTCTTACGACATCCTACTTGTATATATTTTCATGTATGTGTTTGTATGTTTGTGTGTGTCTTGCGTTGTACCGTAGTTTGTATGTTTGTGTATGTCATAAATATAACAAACGTATGTACAATTGTTAATGTAACCTACGTTTGAGAGTATTCGCGCTAAAAAATGCTACCAAGAAAAAGATAGAAAATCGCATTTTTAAAAAAACATATAAGTGAAGAAGCATTTATTTGAACGGCATTTAGTGAGAAGCCCCCTCGCCGCGTCAAGGCAGCCGTTCATGAGGGGGTTAATAATAAAACGATAGTCTAGAAATAATAAGTAACGAATACGTCTAGAAATAATAACTTGACTAAAATAAGATATAATGAAACTTAACTCAAATATAATGATAATAATGTGTTGATTGTCGGGTTTGATTGTTGTTGTTGGTGTTGTGTTGAACAAAAAACAAACAAAACAATACAATACAAAAAAATTAGAACGTAAGAATGAAAGAATAGAAACCTAACTTACCTATGTTCACTAAATTAACTCACCTACCTATGTTCAATTAGCTCAACTTACGGATTTATCCTACCTGTTTGTACGATTACAAAGAAAAAAGTAAGGAAAAGAAGTTAAAACAACGTATGTATGTATGTATGTATGTATGTATGTATGTGTGTGTGTGTGTGTGTGTGTGTGTATGTATGTGTGTGTGTGTGTGTGTGTGTATGTATGTGTGTGTGTGTGTGTGTGTGTGTATGTATGTGTGTATGTATGTGTGTGTGTGTATGTATGTGTGTATGTATGTGTGTGTGTGTGTGTGTGTGTGTATGTATGTATGTGTGTATGTATGTGTGTATGTGTGTGTGTATGTATGTGTGTATGTATGTGTGTATGTATGTGTGTGTGTGTGTGTATGTATGTGTGTATGTATGTGTGTGTGTGTGTGTATGTATGTGTGTATGTATGTGTGTGTGTGTGTATGTATGTGTGTATGTATGTGCGTATGTGTGTATGTATGTGTGTATGTGTGTATGTGTGTATGTATGTATGTATGTATGTATGTATGTGTGTGTGTGTGTGTGCGTGTGTGTGTATGTATGTATGTATGTGTGTATGTATGTGTGTATGTATGTATGTATGTATGTATGTATGTATGTTTTTTTTGCTGAATAAACTCATTATTGAATTGAATTATGTGTGTGTGATTGTGTTTGTACAATCTCTATATAACCGCGCAATAATAATATCGGTAAAATAAACGAATAAGACTAGAAATAATAAGTAACAATAAACAACAAATACGTCCAGAAATAATAAATAACTATAATAAGTATAACGAACTTAACTAAAATATAACGAAAATATTTCATTGATTGTCGTGTTTGAATGTTGTTGTTGGTGTTGTGTTGAACAAAAAACAAACAAAACAATACAATACAAATAAACTAGAACGTAAGAATGAAAGAATAGAAACCTAACTTACCTATGTTTACTAAATTAACTCACCTACCTATGTTAAATTAGCTCAACTTACGGATTAATCCTACCTATTTGTACGATTACGAAGAATAAGCAAAGAAAAAAGGATAAAACATCGAACAAACAAAACAACGAATGGATGTATGTGTGTATGTATGTGTGTGTGTGTATGTTTGTGTATGCTGACTCTATATAACCGCGCAATAAATAAAACTATATAACCGCGCAATAGATAAAACTCTATATAACCGCGGAAAATAACATAAAAAAATGAGATCAGACGCCCCCGACCATGCGCCGAGGGACATCTGATCTGACTTCAACGTTTTTTCGGCTCCTATTTATACTATTTCCATTCATACTTTCTCAACATTTTAATAATTCGTATCAATGAAAGCTTATTTGATATATACAAAACACTATTATACATGCTTAACGACAATGTACTAACTATACTAGAAGGAAAGTTGGGAGCGTCACCCTAACTTCCTGATTGGCTCGTTTGTTGGTACACACGCTATTAATAATCGTTCGGTTTGAACACCGGATAACGTACACGTACACACGCAATTAATAATATTTTTATATTTAATATATTTAATAATATAATTATTAAATAAATTTATTATTTGAAAAATTATTTTAGATACTTACATGCATGTGTACATGTTTGTCGTTATGAATACCAAATTTACTTGCCAACGCTTCTTACTTATATGAACAATTTTGAAATTTATAAATGTACAAGTAAATGTTTGTGTGTATATGTCAATATATATTCATGTTCATTCATTTATTCATTCGTTCCTTCGTTCGTGCGTTTGTTCATTCATTTATTCGTTCGTTCGTTTGTTCATACATTCGCAGGTTCATCCATTCATTCATACATTCGTTCTTTCGTTCGTTTATTCGTTCATCCATTCAGTCATTTACACGGTTTCCATGGATAAGCTTTGTGCTGGAATTAATTATTTAAATATATTTTTAACCGGATCGTTTTAAATAAAATTTTGGTTTGTTTTATTTCTTTCATTTCATTTCTCTCTCTCTCTCTCTCTCTCTCTCTCTCTCTCTCTCTCTCTCAAACACACACCACACACACACAAATACATATTTTATTTGTTAGTCTGTCTGCTTGTTTGTTCGTATTGTTTGCTAATTTGTTAGTTAGTTTTTTGATTGTTTGTTTGTCTATCTGTTTGTTTATTGTTTAATTACATTTTTATCCGGTTTAATTTAAATAAGACTTGATTAATTTGTTTCATTTCATATGTATATCAGGCATATTTTCAGTTATTCATTCAGACTATAATTTCTATGTTGAATATATGTGTTACAACCGAATACAACTTTTTAAATTATCAACGTAATAATTTTTTTTGGAGTTTAATAAAATGATAATCCCTCTAAACAATGACAAAAGAATTATTAAAATAGGATTGACACTTTATGGCGAAATCGTTGGCGGAAATGACGTCATTTTAATAGTAAAAAATGTACGATACTGAATTAGCCGGTATAAACATTATATTCGATTCCTATACTATACTTACAATCAATTCAATTATTCACATCGGTATAAAGTTTATTGATTTAATGTTATTGATTTTTGATTGTGTCATACACTAATACCCATTCTTAACAACGGAGCTACTCATAATAAATTGACATCGACTAACGGATTCTATATTATATATATATATATTTATTTATTTATTATATAACTTCATTATAAAACCAACAGTAATCAGCGTTTCATATGTAAGCGAGCGCGGTTCAAATTCTAAATATTTTGACACCACACACCTTACTTAATTGTATAGTCTAAATGTATAAATATAAAAATATAAATATATTTAATAACGATTTATGTAGTTATAGTTTTGTGTGCATATAATATATGACGTTGTTTTGGTGAACGTTTAGTTTATTAAAATTCAAAATAAACTTATTTTTCGAATTCATGCTGCAAATAAGGCCATATTTCGATTCCAAATGAATCATCATCAGTGTTCCTTGCTGTATATATAGGGAAATATTGACTTTGCACCTACGCCATTCCTCACACACCAGGCCACCCCAACGACTTCCACTCCTAACCTGCAACATGTCGGGCGAACTACAACGATTTCCTCGAAACTCTCCCACGACACATCAACACGCATCTTATCACACCCTTCTACCGTCGAACCATGGAACGACAAGAAGAATGCCACTGCTACCAGATCCGCCAACCACCAACCCAATAATACAGCTCCATCATCCAGGAACCCATTTTAAATACAGGCCATTACAACCCATCATCCCAGGCAACAACCACAATAAAAACAACAATACGAAAAATAACGTGAAACGCAACCCAAACAACAACAACAACAACAACAAGAATAACAACACCAAAACCGCCCAACATCATCATCATCGAATGGACAACAACAAATTTCAACAAATCAGAACAACTGCTAGACTCATCTACAAAAAAACACAAATCACCCATCACATAAACAACTGGAAAGAAGACAAAGTGAAGGTCCTCAAAACAACAATTAACAACCTAAAGGACAACATCAACCCACCCAAGAAGAACGACACATTCAACCAAGCAATTACAGAAATTCTCGACAACACATATAAAACCATCAAAAACACGATCATCGACCATCTCAACAACGAACTTTCCATCCACAACACCATAAACTACGAAAACATCGACCTGATAGATGATACAAAACCTATCGAAGACCACATCAGGTTCCTCCAGAGAAATAAAAACTTTCATAACCACAAAGAAAACGTAGATGACATCGTAAAAAACGAAATTAAAAGAATCAAAGCCATCATATCCAACAACAATAGCAACAACAATACAAAATACAACACAAATAATAAAGACTCCATCATCACTAGCACGCCCATTAATAACCACGACGACAACTACGACGACATCAGCAACACGATCAACAACAACATTGAGCACAATAATAATAATAACTGTAATGATAATAATAATAATAATAACGATAATAATAATAATGGTAATAATAAGAATAACAACAACAACAACAACGATAAAATTAATAACAACATCAACGAACACAGCAACAAACCAACTCTCACCAACTACAATCACAATAACAACCTAACCCTAGATGCGGATGGCAACCTACCTTGCACATCCAACTCAAAACCCACAAACCA
>NW_008704902.1:4369065-4374259 GCF_000326865.2 Helobdella robusta
CCAATGGCAACACCTATAACGATAACGATACCGCAGAATCAGATAACCACAACAACAACAATACCAACAATAACAATAGCACAACAGAATCTGATAATAGCATTTCAAATGAGGTGACAAACAACCAAGACGCCAACAACAACAACCAGAACAACAACAACGAGAACATTCTCCAAACCGGAAACAAAAACAACAACAACAAATTCATAATCGTTCGACCATACAACAGACAACTTAACTCATTCTACGAAGAAATCATCACCACTCTAATTCTACATGGATGCATCCAAAACCACAACGACATCCTACAAGCATACACAATCAACAAACCACTACGCCGCATACTATTTAGGCACTGAACACATAAACACACGCCCATACTTACACATCCAACATCGCACTATTAACCATCGTTAACTAATAATAAACATAGGAGCGCCGTCGAAGCAATACAGAAACAACAAGTCAACCACCAATCAACCAACTACGACAACCACCAACCATCCAGTACCAACTATCTCAACATCAACTCGGAAGCATGATGATGTACTCAATCGTATTAAGGCTGTACTATATATTTTTACTCGTTCACACACTTGAGATCCGATGTTTCAAACCTGCTGTTGATCCCAACAACGAGTCTCCGTATAGGTTCTCGTAACATTGCTGTTTCTGGGCCAACTGTTTGGAACAACCTGCCTGCTGCTCTCAGAAATCCGGACCTAAACCTGCTTGATTTCAAGAAGAAACTGAAAACTCATTTATTTTCATTGTAATGTATTATTGATCAATTCTTTCTGTTTAGTCGACATGTTCTAAATATTATTTCGTATTTTCGTTATATTGAATCGATTACTTTTCATTTTATGACCAAATTTTAATCTTATTTCTGTGCGATGTATTATGATTTCTCGTTTGTTATTTCAATTATGTTGTTAAGTTCAGTTTTTGTTAGATAGCGCTTTTGAGATTCCTTTAATTAGCGCTTCATAAATGTTTCAATAATAATATATATATATATATATATATATATATGAGCATATATATATATATATATATATATATATATGAGCATATATATATATATAAAACATTAAAAACAACTTAAATTGCCAATTCACTAAATCTCAAAGTGTTTGTCAGTCAATATCATGAAAATTGCGGGTGATTTTTATGACGCAAAATGCTTCCATGAGTAGTAACTCAATTGGCGGAACAAAAGCAGACTTGAAAATTTGGCGCAAGTAATTACTTGCACCTAAAATATTATAGCTGACCATATAAAAGCAATAACAATTAACAAATCTTCCGCATTTTTAGTTTATATAGAAAATTTATGAGTCCCCATTCATCTAAAACATCGATGAAAGCATCGAAAAAACGGTTGAAAACATCGAGAAAATTATGAATAACATTGAGAAAACGGTGAAAAACCTCAATAAAACGGTTGAAAAACAAGCTAAGAATCGATCAAGGTCAAATTAAAAAATTTACTTTACGTCACACCACATGAGTAAAAGTATGCACCAATAGAACCTATAAAACTGAAACTCTCGAATTTCCCGTGAGAATTCAAAAGAATAAGAATAATATTCATGTTGATAAAAATATGAGGACTAAGAGGAAGACAAAAATGACCAACAATATTGAGGATTTCTTGTCCAATATCGACATTTCTCAGAATTCCAATTTAAGTACTAACATTCAGTTTCTACATGCAATTCGCAACGCGAACAGTTCAGAATTTTCAGATAAAAATATGAAAAAAATTAAAATACAAGATAGCTAGACAAAACCCAGAAAGATGAGTTGAGTACCAGTATCATCTGCCATTATTGTTAATTTATAGTCATTATAGCGTTATTTGAAGGTTAAATAGACTCAGTAATCAAATTTTTCTAAAATTTTGTAAAATAAAAAACGAGAGCAAGCCATTGTTCATCTTATTTTTGATCGCTTAATTGTAACTTTATTAATCCATACAACGTTAACTGATTTCAAATGAAACACAAACAATTGCAACTATACAATACATTACATTTGTAATAACTTAAAAACCTAAGAAAGATTTCCTGTATTATATTTAAATTCCTATTATCAAAAATTAATCCAGCAATAAAAAACAAGCCTAGCAAAAATATCAATTCTTTTTACTAGTTCCAAACCCTGAAAACCCCATAATTGAAGTCACCTCACCATCTCTTTCCTCCTCCTCATCATCAAACGATTTTCTTTTCTTCCCCTTTCTTTTTTCCTTTTTATAAGCTTTTTGTTTTTCTTCCTGCAATTAATTAAGATTCATATGAAGTATATATTGATACAATTTTCAAATGAAATTTAAGCAGCGATGATGATTCGTTAGAGAATATTTCAGATGTGTGATTAATTGAAAAGTGACCAACCTCTTCCTTCAGCTCTTTAATTTTCTCTTCGAAGACGTAATGTTTCTCTTCTTCTTCTTTCTTTCTTTTATTTGTTTCGAAACGTTTCCTCACTTGATCCAAAGATGATCTTTCCACTTTCATCGACATGCCAAGATTTCTTTGATCTGATGTTTAATCAAATTTAAAAACTTAATTTTTTCAAATTTTTAACTTAATAACAATCGAAAAGACATTATTCCATTAATAAAATTAAAACAGATGATAGCAATGATGATGATCAAAACAATGATCATGGCTGTTAATAATGACAATGGTGAGGATATTGACCATATATTGTGATGATTGTGATAAAGATGGTGATGTGAAAAATTTAGGTTCTAACGTTTCTTTCCGTTGATGTGGTCCAAAAAATTGATGCTATCTTTTACTATGCAGTCACAAACATTGCAGTAATACCTGTACAAAATGCAGACAACTTTTTAATTTGATTCAAACATGTGCAAATAATTTTTTCCTTAACTTGCCAAAAACGTCTGTTATTAAGCTATTTTTAATAGCAAAATTAAATATATTTTAAAATTTAAAAAGTTTCCAATCAACCAAAAAAGCCCATCGAACTCAGTACTACCGAAACAAATTGTTAGCACATAGAAAATCTGAGTTGCAACAATTTTTAAAGCATTTAACAAAACATTGATGAAAAATCATTGCAATTTATATTCGATGTTAAATTTATTAATATTCAAAGCAGTAAAAAAACATATATTACCCGCCCATCTGTGAGGCTGGAGTCGTTTTTGTGATGACGTGTGACTTGCCCAATCTAGAATCCAAATCCACCTATAAATTGATTTTAAAATTTAAAATATTTTGTCATTAGAGAAATTGAAAAAATGATCATCACCTAGCTTACTTTATAATCTCTTGGTTTTAATAGCTCTCGCCTGACGGGTGCTTCTTTTCTTCTTTCTTTTTCATCATCTTCTTCTTCTGTTCTTTCTCGGGCCAAACGATCATATTCATCCAGATCCCATTTTCTTCTGTGGTCTTCCATGATTATCTGATTGAATTTTAAAAATTATTTCAATCATGATTTATTTTTATATACTTTATAAACACAGATTTGATATATAATAATAAAAATAAACAGTTAAAATTAGGTAGTCTGCATGATATTAAAAAGTAAATAATTAATTATTGAATTAACAATAGCCTGATTTTTAATCTCAAATAAAATTTTCATTTAATTTTTGTTTAAATATCATTATCTAGCACTAGCTAGCTAGAATTAGCTAGCACTAGCTAGATGCTTGGTGGATAGGAGAGGATAGGATAGTATTAGAGTAGAGCAGAGACTCACTGTCCATTTGGTTTTTACTTTTGTGGCAACATTTCAAATTCTCTCTAAATTCTAGCACTAGCTAGTAATTAATAGATTAGCAATTAATTTAATAATATAATTGCTCAATAAATAAATATATATGGAGTCTAAAGAAGTCCAAATTATAAATAATTAATAAATAAAATGAAATAAAATTAATTTCCATTAAAATTTAAAATTGAATATTAATTTATTTTATTTTTATTTAGTTTAGTTTTTTAGTATAGTAAAGTTGAAATGTCAAAGCAAAGTTCCCGACTTACTTTCCTCTCCACACTCAGAAAGTGTCTCCGCACTGAACACACTAATGTGCCTTACAACAGAACACAACAGAAATGTGTCTTACTGACGCTCGCTGTACTTAATTTTTAATGTTTAAAACAAAAAAGGGACGATAATTTCAATCAAAAGGTAAGCATCAAAATATAAACATTGAAAAGCAAAACCATAGACATTAAATATCGTTGCGGACATACATATATATACATACATATATATTCTAAATTTATGGTTGTATAATTTTTAGTCATATACATGGATATATATAATATATGGCAAGTCTCATATGTAGAAATATATATTCATACACCGGTTAAAATAAATTCTTGCAAAAAATCTTGATCCATAGAACCAAAAACGTCAATGAAAAATTAATTTTAAAAAACATTTAGCTTTTTGTCTGTTAAGAATATCGTCTAATTTTTGATTTATCGTTATAGCTTTCGTAGTTGAGTTATTACCAAATAAGAATTTCGCTTTAAAAAACTAGCAACATAAGTTGGTAATGTTTGATTGCTAACGTTGCTGGCGTCTTTCAGTTGCGTTGGGCTTTTTTGATACTAATTCCCAAAATTACAAGTTGCACTGTTATCCCTCAATCTGCTCTGCAATGGATATTCTGATGTTCAATCACAATCATTCATTCATATTAATTTGTCTTTACGGTTTATTTTATTATTGTTATATATAAACGTGATATGTAAATTCATGAGAATGTATACCAAATGTATGACTGCTAATAATTGCTGACAATCATACATTTGAGTACCTTTTTTTGAATATATAATCGTCTGAAGCTGAACCAAATTTTCATGTTGTCTCTTGAATTTGCATTGTATATATAAAAAATGGGAAAATGTCTGCTTTCAATTTTAATAATTTCTAGTTATTGATAAAAGCGGTAAAACGTGAGATCGGTACTCCTATGGTATTGTCCATATTTACAAACAATCATAATGTACTTTTAATAATTTAACTCCGCCCATTTGAATTATCTAGCGCTTGATTATTTATTTATATCAAATTGAAAATAATTTAATTAGGTAAGTTTTTTAGATCATTACTTGTCAAATAGTTGTAATGAGTAAATTTCTGTTTTGATAACAATCAGTGGTTTATGGAGTGGTTAACATGGTTAGGGTTAGGGCCT
>NW_008704902.1:4374473-4435502 GCF_000326865.2 Helobdella robusta
CATGGAGGATACCATGGAGTACCTATTTCACGTTTTACCATAAAAGCCAGAGTAAATTAATTACTTATCTGCCTATATATTGTATGCCATGAATATGAAATGGACTGTTTTTAGCAAACTGTGTTAATTCTACATTTAATCAGTGATAAAATAAGTAATATTTAAATAAATTTTTTTAAATGTATTTTCAATAATTTACTTTTAGCGATTAAAATAAGGATAGTTTTATATTTAAGTGCAAATCATTTACGTAAGTCAATGGCAAATAATTTGACAACAAATCAATCAATCAATCAATCAATCAATTAGCTTATAAAGCGCTATTTCCGCGATGTTCAACAGCGCTCCTCAAGGAATTTTGAAAACAGATGGGTCTTGAGATCGGCTCTGAACTTCGCAAGTGATGGAGAAGTAGTCAGAGAAGTAGGTAGAGTTCCAGAGAAAAGGACCAGAAAAAGCAAAAGCAGATTTGGCAAAAGAGACAAATGACAAATGTTTAAAAATATTTTATTAAAAATTGCAAATGAAATGAAATGAAATGATATCTTTTTTCCATTGAAACTTCAAATTGATATAGCATTATCTAAGGTTTATCTCAAAAAAATTTATATTTTGTATGAAAAAATGAATTAGATAAAAAAATGATGAATATATAAAAAGGTATAATGAACATTTTTTAATAATGGGGTTTAATATATTTACAATATTAAAAATTTTTTGTCGTCAGCATAATTTTAAAAACTAATTATGAAAGAAATAAAAAATTAAAGGCCAATTGTTTAATGTTTTGAATGAAAAAACAAATTCCAAAACAATGAAGAATTGAAATAATTGTTAATACATTATTGTTTCAATTGAATAAATCAAATGTGAAAACTCAATTGGAAATGAAATATGATTGAAGTATGTTAAAGTATGTTGAAATATGTTGAAAATAATGATTTCATAGATAAAAAAATAAAAGAAATATAAAATAATAAAGATGTTAGAGTGACGGGTTTTATGAAAAGGTTAACTTATGAAATTTAGAACGGATTTTTATTTGATTTGTGGTTTTTGCGAAATGAGATGAACGTACATTTATTTATGTTTTTGCAATAAGTCTAAGTCATATAATTAGAATAAATATAACGGCCTTTGCTCATTTTTGACGGTCGAACAAGGAGCTTACTTCCGGAAGGAAATTGAAGGATGATTTTTTTATCGCCCAAGTCAAAAGTTACGATCGTATATTTACTAATTTCGGAATATTGCTTTTATTTAAAATTTCAAAATGTTTTAAAAGGTGATACTAGATGCTGTTTTAAGATAGATATTGCTGTATGACGGTAAAATATCTTTTTGCATTTCAAATAAAAAAAATTTTTTGTGAACCACCAACAACACTTAACTCATTAACTGTAGCAACACTAAACGACGACTAATTAGTAATTAAATTACTAAACTCTAATAATTAAACTAAAACTAAACTCTACTGATTCTAATTACTAATTGAAATAAATAACAGATAACACTAACAAACATTAACAGATTAGACTACTAGAAACTACCAACCATTACACTAGCAGGCCGCATAACGTTGAAAAATGCGGAAGCGCGCGCGCTGAACTTTAACGAATTTTTCTGAAAGTGAATTTACATTGTTATCGCAAACTCGCGTTTTCGTCGTCGTTATTTTTGTTTATTTTTCGAAAATGCGCCCATCTATATAATTTTTGGTTGTTATGAGCGATAAAAGAAATGTGTATTATTATAAAAATATTTGTTGCAGACTATTCGCTACGGGGTTGGTGTATTTTAATTTTTTTTTTAAATTAGTTAAACATGGACAACACCGATTTTTTTTGAAGAAATGTGATAATTAACCATTTATTAACATTCTGTCAAAATATTTTTGAAATTAGAGTAATATGAAATTTTGTATGGATTTTTTTCCGCGTGCATCGTCGGTCACGAAAATGCATTGTATTGGCTGTGTTTTTTTATAAGAATGTTCATAACTGCTAAGTTTCATGAGCAACACCAATTTTTTTTTGAAGAAATGTAATAATTAACCATATATTAACATTCTGTAAAAATATTTTTGAAATTAGATTATAATGAAATTTTTTATGGATTTTTTTCCGCGTGCACCTCTCGGTCAAGAAATTCAAAATGCGTTGTTTGAGTTGTATTGGTAGTTTTTTCATTAGAATGTTCGTAACTGCTAGCAACAACGACAATTTTTGAAGAAATGTGATAAATAACCATTTAACATTCTGTAAAAATATTTTTGTAATTACAATATGATAAAAAGTTTTTTGATTTTTTCCCTTGATTAAAAATGCATTGGTTGTCTGTGTTTTTGGAATAGAATGGTCATAACTATTAAGTTTCCTGCTTGATTATTATTATTATATTATATATTATATTATATATATATAATATATTATTATTATTAATTTTTTAAGAAATGTGATAAATAATCATATATTAACATTCTGTAATAATATTTTTGAAATTGTGATTACACTACTACATACTACTACTACACTAACAGCACTTGTTCCTAAGATCCTAAATTCTATTGCTTGATTAGTTTTAAAATTTTTATTTACAATGCTTAGGTCTGGGAATAAAAAATATACTAAATTAAATAAATATATTAAACAACTTATCAATCAATTTTATAAAATAAACAATTTTGTAATTTGTTCAATTCAAGCTTCAAACTCCCCAAGCTAACTTGTAATTTAATTAAAATTTATTAATTATAAGTGATTTAAACTAAATTTTTTTTCATTTAATGTTTTACAAAATATTCCTCATTCTTAAATTGTAGTACATGTTGTTATTAAATTTATTAAAGATAATGTGTGATTCCAGTGATTCATCAATCCATGACTTGTTAGATCATGATTATTCAGTTTTAAAGAATTCCCATCACCATAACCAATGAGGTTTGTAAAAATTGTATTTTTAATTTATTATATTTTATGCACTTAGAATGTTGTGTTATTAATTATTATCATTAATTTATTAAATGCTGTGCATACCTATGGCAAGTAAATAAAATAATTAAGCATAGAAATAGCCACAATCAAATTAATTTATATAGGTATGAGTATAATTTGGATAATAATAACTAAAAATATCGGTATCATTGAAAATGGATAAAGTCATAAATAAAAAAATAAATCATAAATTGCTAAAAATAATAGTTCCAGTAAGATTTTGCCTTACACCTACATCTTTTTTTCATTCTTATATTATAATAAATGTTTGTTATCAAATATATCAAGGATTGATTTCTCAATCCATGACTAGATTGAATGTCATGATGCTACAGTTCCAGAGGATCCCCATCACCATTAGTCAATAAGGTTTTTAGAAATCACCCCAGGCATACCATCAATGTTTTGTAGCCACCTTTTAATGTAGTGTTAATAAAATGACATTGAGAATAGTTATTTAAAACAATCTTATTAAAATTATTGAACAGGTATGACAAGATTAGTTTCTTAATGTCCTAGTGTGAGGAAGATGTAAGCCATATGTCCAAAGATAATCATATGCCTTATGCCCATACAAATGCAGTGTCAACGCGAATGATTTTTGATCAGAGTCATATGTTCTAATTTTTTTACTTTTCCAGAAATTTTTCTGTTAATTTATTTGTTACATTAAATACTTGATGTGTATTTCTTATAAAAACTTGATTATGCCAATTCAGTTAAATTGTTAAGCATTAATATAAAATTGACTCTTCTTGTTATGGTGATTGGTATGATGATGATGATCCCAGTCCTAAGCAGGGTTTATTATTCACAATGTCATTATGCCCTTTCTAAGTTTTAATAAAATACATGGAATATTGTTGAATGCATTTTATATTTTTTGTGTAGATAAGAATGTTGCAATGTACAATGATGTTGTGAATTGCTTCCTTGTGTAACTGATGACATATAAATATAACTAACTTGAAAACATGGGAATGCTTTCTTCAGCATTACCTTCCTTTCTTCATCATAACCCTTATAATCTTTATTACAGAAATTGTCACTGCATATTCTTGCATTTTTTGATGGATATATAAAGGTTATATTCAATTCCTATCAAATAACTGACAAAATATCATACGCAGGCAGAACTAAATAAAGAAATAGATAGATATATACACGTAGTTATAATACATTTATAATGTTGTATTTACACATTCAAATTGTACAATTGTGTTATGGTGTAGTCTCAAATTATTTTGAATTCTCTCAGAAAATTTTAAACGTTTTACTACACTATATATACTAGTTATTTTTATCAACAATTTAAAAATTTTATGAATAATTAAAAAAAAATTTTAAATTGATTTCGTTGCGATATCGATAATGATTTTTGTGACCTGACTGATTAAAAAGCATCAAAGAAAGTTAAAATAGGATGGAGAATTTGTTATATCGGGATATTCGTTTAAAAAGCGAGCAAAATTTTAATATAAAAGCGCTTATAAATCTATGCATATTGGCTCAGCTTGGCTTGGCTCGGCTTGGAATCGGATGTTAAGCAAGGTGTGGTCTTAAACTATTTTGAATTTTCCCCGAAAAATTTGATCTGCGTGCGTACATATATAGCAATGATTACTGTTGTTTTTATAATGAATTTATAAAATATATAAATATAGCGAGCAAAATTTTAACATAAAAGCGCTTATAAATCTAAGCATATTGGCTCAGCATGGCTTGGCTCAGCTTGGAATCGGATGTCAAGCAAGGTGTGGTCTCAAACTATTTTGAATTCTCCCCGAAAAATTTGAACTGCGTGCGTACATATATAGTAATGGCTACTGTTGTTTTTTAGTAATGGCTACTGTTGTTTTTTATAATGAATTTATAAAATATATAAATATAGCGATCAAAATATTAACATAAAAGCGCTTATAAATCTATGCATATTGGCTCAGCATGGCTTGGCTCGGCTTGGAATCGGATGTTAAGCAAGGTGTGGTCTCAAACTATTTTGAATTCTCCCCGAAAAATTTGAACTGCGTGCGTACATATATAGTAATGGCTACTGTTGTTTTTTAGTAATGGCTACTGTTGTTTTTTATAATGAATTTATAAAATATATAAATATAGCGATCAAAATATTAACATAAAAGCGCTTATAAATCTATGCATATTGGCTCAGCATGGCTTGGCTCGGCTTGGAATCGGATGTTAAGCAAGGTGTGGTCTCAAACTATTTTGAATTCTCCCCGAAAAATTTGAACTGCGTGCTTACATATATAGCACTGATTACTGTTGCTTTTATAATGAATTTTTATTATATATATATATAAAGTGACTGGAATCCATGTATACAAATAATTAAATTATATTATATTAGATTATATGTTTATATGAAAAGCAATATAGCAGATTCAACCAGCCAACCAGAAAGTTTCGAAGGCGTTCGTTCGATGACTTCAATTTAGTACGGTTAGCATTGTGGTTAAGACTGTATAATAGTGCAGTATATACATTAAACGTTTTTTACTGATGCGAATGATTGAAATGATGAGAATGTATGGTTGAAACGAGTATAAATAGAGGAGCTGGACAACATGAAAATCAGATCAGCATTCTGCCTCGCTTGAAGCAGTCTGTCTGATCTCATTTATTTTGTTTTTAAATTTTTTTTATTTATTTTATTATATAGAGTTATATAAAGTTATATAGAGTTATATAGTGTTATATAGAGTTATATAGAGTTTGCATGTTTTTAGGTGGTTTGAATGTTTTTAGGTGGTATTTTTTTAATTTTAGGTGGGTTCTTTAACGGTTGCTCTTACATACATCATGTTTGTTTGTGTGGTAGTATTTTATGTTCTGTTTTACTCCTTTTTCTCTTTCTTCATGAGTCTTGAGTTAAGTTAATAAGCATAGGTAGGTGAGGTAAAAATTAATTTATTATATAGGTAGGCTAGGGCATAAGGTAATTTAGGGACTCCTATTCTTTTACTCTACTTGGTGGTGTGATTTTTGTTTTGTGTTTTTTTTTGTTTTGTTTCATATCATACATTCAGCAGGTACGCGGTGGTTCCTGGTTTTAGTGGTATTTTCATTGATTGAATGTGGTAGTATGCATGGTTATATAGAGTTATATTGAGTTATATAGAGTTAGGTTGAGGTTATTTTCATTTAAATTGAATAAATAAGATTTTCCCATTCATTTAGGTTTTTCAGGTTCATTTATCCAGGTTGAAGCTTCCAGAGGAGTTCATCGTGGACGATCAGAATGGTTGTGATGTCACGCTACGTTCGTTCATTCGGTGGCAAAGAATGCACGCCCTGCTGGGGTACATTTTACGGTTTCTTTGCGGTTCTTTTTTTGCCAGTTGGCTGGCTTTTCCGACGGGTTTCACCGCGGCTCGTTTTTCTATTTTTATTTAAATTAGTCAAATAAGATTTTTCCATTTCATCCATTTTATTCAGGTTGAAGCTTCCAAAGGAATTCATCGTGGAAGATGTCAGGCTACGTTCGTTTATTCAGTGGCAAAGAAGATACGCCTGGCTGGGATACGTTTTATTCTTTTTTCTCTGTTTTTCTCTGTAATTTAACATTAAGTAAGAATGCTCACAGGCACACGCACATACACACAATTACATTAAGTAGCTATATAGGTAGGTTAGATAGGCATAATTTTAATTGTAGGTAGGATAGATAGGAAGCATCCAACACTAATGTAGTTGAATAGGTAGGCAGCGTAAGTTTATCTCTTTTATTTTTTCTCGCACCACATTACACGCATCAGCGTATTATACACACACACAAATACATACATAAACACATATTAGTATTTGAGCGTTATTTTATTTTCATTACACATTCTAATTTATTATTACTAAGGTTGAGAGTAATTTAATTTCATAGGTAGTTAAAAGCAATAATTTAATTCTAGGAACAATCTTGTAATTTAAATTAAATAAACGCTATAAGTTTATCGAGAGGTAAGTTAGTTATTAAGTTTTACATTATTATTATTAGGTTGGAGCCCAAGGCATAACGTAGGTGGTAGGGTGGGTGCCGAAAGACCAATGAATTGGGCTCTTCAGTTTTGTAATTTTAGGTAAGCTAGGGCCATAATGTAATGAATAGGTAAGTTAAGGCTACGTTGTAACACACACTCATTAATAAATTTAGGGTTTAAGTTTTCTATTATTACTAAGTTGGAGCCCAAGGCATTACGTAGGTGGTGGGGTGGGTGCCGACTGGCAAATGAATTGGGCTCTTGAGTTTTTTTGTAATTTTAGGTAAGCTAGGGCTTAATTGCAATGAATAGGTAAGTTGAGGGTACGATAGCCGATAGACTCTGAATTTCGAAGTCTGTTGTCAGAGGTAAGCCTTGGTGGCCAGTGGTGTACCGGCAATGGTTTACTATCCGGACGGCAATGGTTTACTATCTGCACGGTAATGATTTACCATGCGGCACGGCCATAGTCTACTACCCGCACGGCTTCCGGACGGCAAATGGTTTACTATCCGTACGGCAATAGTCTACTATCCGCACGGCAATGGTTTTCTATCCGGTGCCCTGGCTGTCGGTGAACCTCTGTGCAAGGAGGAAGAATGAAGGGGGACTTTCGACTATCGTACCATTAACAATTTAATATAGATTAGTTAAGGTAATTGAATAGGTAGATAGGATTATTTTTATTAAGCAATTTGAGATGCAGGCACCGCTAAGCTTTCTGATGAGAATCTACTCTTTCTCTATCTTTCTCCAACACGGGCTGTGTTTCAACAATCTCGAGGAGGACTGGCACCAGTTTTGGAGGACAACGTAGGAACCGGACCGCATTCAACATTCTGCCTTTGTCGAATGGACGACGGTAAGTTTTTTTTACATTTTACTTTATTATTTTAAAATTTTATTTATTTGACATTATTTTCATTTTATAATTTAATTTTTTTTGCTTCTAAGCTTTTAACATTCATTTACTACTACGCAAATAAAAAAATTTTGTTTACAGAACGACGAGAGGTGGGCAGTGGTGGGAGTCAGCACGTTTTAGATGGTGGTCTCATGATGATTTACATATGATGATGGTGGTGTAAGAAGAATCAGCTCGTTGGCTGTTCGACTGATACTCTGAAGTTCGGATGGTATTTTGTGTGCCGACCAGATGGTGGTGGTCGGTGCAATGGAAAGTACAGTAACGACGATTTTTGAAGTAAGGTTTAGTTTCGTTTTTTATTTTTCTCATTCGTTCATTTTATCACTCAACCTTTTAAATTATTCTTCTATTAATTGATTCATTATGTGAATCATTGATTTATTAATTAATTAATTCATTCACTCATTCATTCAACCAATTATTCAATCATTCAGTTAATCATTTATTCGATCGTTCCTTTGTTCCGTGATTTACTAATACGCTATTAAAAAAATGTCTACAGAATGATGAGAGGTGGGCTGTGGTGGGCATCAGCACGTTTCAGATGGAGGTCTTATGATGATCGTTCCGATGACAAATCGAAGATAATGTTAAATGTAAATTTGTTTTTGTCTCATTGTACCTTTGAAAGTACTCGAATTTGAACAACACACATCAATACAACACATACATACATAACATCCATTCATTCGGTGTCGTTGTTGCTATGTTTCTCTTCAACTTTATATTTTCTTTACCGTGAACCGGGCTTTAATTTAATTCATAGGTAAGTTAGGGACTGAGATGAGTTAAACAATTGGCTAGGGCTTGACATTAATTAAAAAGCTTCAAGTAAAATAAAAACGCTAAAATATGTTAAATAAAATACTTGAAACATTTAAAACGAGAAATACAAATTGGTAGGTAAGTGAGTTGAGTCAAGTAAGCTAGGGCCCTGAGAGTAATTTTATTATAGGTAGGTGACTGACTATTATTCTTGCGACTTCTTACTAGTTTTGTGTGATGTGTTTGTTTTCGCTTCACAATACCACACCAACAAAACAAACTACATTTCATTCTCGTCGTCGCCTTAAATTGTACCTTTTTTTTAACAATCTTTTTATTAATGTCTATTTATTTATTAAATGTTGACTGGTTTCTAGTTTTTTTTAATTTGGTTATATAATTTTTGGATATTTCTTGATTAACTTTGTGTATATGCATGTATAAATAATTACTGTTTGGTATGTTGATTTAGCCATTATGTTATGCTGTGAACTATTCTTGCTAAATGTTATTGTTACGTGAATCATTCTTAGAGAACTACTAACGAGTGTGTATGATAATAATGGGTAATAATTATTTTTTATCGGTCGATATTTTGTTATATTTGTTTATTTAAAATACGAATTTAAAAAAAAATGACATTTTAAAATTTTAATTAACCGTCACTTTTCATTTTTGAATGAATTCAAATAAAAGCAACTACTGTGTTTTTCTTTCTTTACTAAAATCTCGAAATTGTTTTTAGATCTGTACGGTTAACTGTTTGTTCGAGTTTGAACAGGCCTTGCAAATTTTTTTTATTGTTTTTATTTTTGTTTATTTGGTTCATTCAATTTAGTTGATTGATTGATCGGTTGGTTGATTGATTGACTGACAGACTGACTGACTGGCTGGTTGGCTGGCTGGCTGGCTGGCTGGCTGACCGACCGACCGACTGACTGATTGTTTGATTGATTTATCTCATAGTATTGTATACATGAGAAAAAATCCGATTAAGCCAACCTACGGCTTCAGTAAGCCACTGTTTTTCACCTGACAAAAGCAATTTCTATATTTATACTGACAAAAATAATTGTGATATGAATATATTGATTTATTTAAAGCATTATATGTACAAAAAAGTGTTATCGTAAGAGTTCTATGAAACCCTGTAAGCCAACGTATGATTTCAGCAGCCAGTTTTTTATGAGCACCAGCAGAATGTAAAATATTCATTGAATATAATGAAGATAGTTGTTCAAATAACAATTTTGATTTATTTAGGCCGTTTATTCCATGAGCAAACCAATTTTTAACATGATCGAATAGTGTAAAAAAAAGGGTGACTATAGTTCAATCCTACTAAGCCAACCTTCGGCTTCAGTAAGCCACCGGATTTCACCGGACCAAAAGCAATTTTTATATTCAAAATAACAAAAATAATTTAATAATACATAATTCTATTAATCATTATTAAAATTAAATAGAATTACTACAATGTTTTTAGCATATTAAATCAAGTAAATATTTCATTTAGCTTGCTCGTTAAAATCCATGCAATTTCGTAAGCCAACAATCCAAGCACGACAAATAGCCCGACCGATAGATCGAATTGATCGATTAGTCCTATTATTCTAGTTATGTGGTTTGGAGCAAGGGGAGACATTACTGAAAATAATTAAAAGTTGAAAAAATTGAGGTTCTTTGCATATCCCTGCTTCAACCCATAAGAAGGTGTGGTATGCTGGTAAATAGGCCTCTCCTTGGTCTAAGTAAACAAAAATAATGATTATTAAATCCATTAAATGTATCTGTTATATGTTCTTTGAGATTTAATAAATCTTCATTGGCCAACCTTTTAAAAACATTTGAACCTACTGATTCAGTATTCATTTTATGTTGCTCGGTTTCCATTTTTAATTGCCTCTCTGTTACATGACAAATCTGTTTATTAAATGTTAGGAATGGTTTATTGGTAGCCGTCTGTTATTGGCACTGTTGTTAATGATTGTCAATGCATTGTTCCTGTTGTTATTCAATTGTAATATATGTGTTCTTGTATACTGTTTTATGATGATGATATAGAAAAAGCATAAAGCAAAAATTTTTATAAATCATTTATTTAAATAACCTTGACGACACCACGAGAAGGAAAAACCAAACCACCGTCGTCCTTTAATATAAGTAGTTGTTGGTAAAACATGGCGACTCTACCTTTTGTTTCAACAAGTGCAAGCCTGCATTGATTACAATCTATCATCTGGGTTACTTTTCGAACCACCCATCCACAATATATGCCACTGCATTATCGATAATGGTTGACATTGTGTTTTGATTTAGAAACTCCAGTTCTAAATTAGTTTCCTCAAAAATATGTTGAAATTGTTCTTCGGGTATTTTAAATTCAGAATCTTCTATTAATTGTTCCTGTACATTGCCTGAAAAATTAGATAATGATCTTTTAAAAGGTATGTAATTTTAATTTTTGAATAACCTGTTTTCCCAGGGACAATCCCACATCTGAAATAAACTCGTTTAAAGATGGTTTCCAACTGTTGTACATTGGGATTGTCATTGCATTTTCCTAAGTTAAATTATAATAAACGAAGTTAAAGTGTTTTAAAAATTACTTTATATAATTTCAAACCTGCACTTCTGATGAAGTTGAAGAACAATTACAGATGATCCTGACTGAATTTTTACGTTAGAATAAATTTTTGGGTTGGAAGCAATGATACAATTTCAACAAAAAATGTTTAGTGAAAAAATAGTTTCTAATTTATAAAATTTTCTTACCGGAATTTGCAACCAATAATAATAAAACTGAAATTTTTAACACTTGGTGGCTTAAAATTTAACACAATCTTGATAATATATAGATATAAAAATACGAACCAAATTTACGCTTGACATCACATCAGTTATTAACGTTGCAGAAATATTATCGGAAACTAACTTTACATCTGAAGAAGGCTAAAAATACAAAATGTTTAAATTATGATAGAACCAGATTATTAGTTACGAACTTAAAAAATTAAAATAAATTTATTTTTTGTATATAATAAATCATAACATAAATAAAGAACACTTCAGAAAAATTATATCTTATAAATTATATCGTAATTTCAAAATTATAACTTTAAAAACATTTAAATTATACAACTGAAACTTGAAATGATTGGTTTTTATATACGTATTCTTTTTCTATATCATCATCATAAAAAAGTATACAAGAACACATATATTACAATTGAATAACAACAGGAACAATGCATTAACAATCATTAACAACATTGCCAATAACAGACGGCTACCAATAAACTATTCCTAACATTTAATAAACAGATTTGTCATGCAACAGAAAGGCAATTAAAAATTGAAACCGAGCAACATAAAATGAATACTGAATCGGTAGTTTAAAATGTTTTTCAAATGTGACAATTTGGATTTATAAAATTTTGATTGTCGCCAAAAAGCAGCAATTAATTTCCAAAAAATTGATATCACAAAATGAAAAGGTATGCTAAATTATATACATTAAAAACTATCGCAAATGTATAACATAAAAATAGATAATAAAAAATAATAAAATAGAAGCATGGTTTAAATCTCAATACAAAAAATGAATATATACATCGATTTGATTTTTTCACTTATTACTATATAGTTCTATCTTTTTATAGTTTTGTTTATTTTTAATCGAAATAAAAAGATTTTTTCAATGTCCTAATTGTATTTCCTTCTTGGAATTGAATGAAAAACAGGTAGTTTTAAAATAACGAGTCATAAAAAGTTTAATACATTCATTAGTCATCTGAAGAACTTTGATATTTTATTGATGAAAACCTCAAAAATGAACGAAATAAATGGAAAGAAAATGCTCTAATTATTTTCAAATTTATTGTATCACAAAGTTTATTGATAAAAATGGTAGATAAAAACTAAAAAAATAAAATTCAAAAAAGAAAAATTAAAGAAGAAAAGATTAATCTGTAAACCATAACAAAAGTGATTACGTATTATAATGTAAAATGTAAATGGAATATAATGGAATATAATATAATAGAATGTAAAAATGACTTGAAAAAAATTGATATCACAAAATGAAAAGGTATGCTAAATTATATACATTAAAAACTATCGCAGATGTATAACATAAAAAAAATAGATAATAAAAAATAATAAAATAAATTAACTTCACGCATACATAAAAATAAAACGTTCAAAAAATGGAAAAAGTTTAAATTGAAGTTTAAACGGATATATTTACATCAAAGGAATGAAAGTCACTTTCTTTTTCTCCCAACGACAATTTCTGCAAACGTTCGCGTGTTTTTGTCCTTGTTCCTCCTGTTACTGAACCATTTCGACACTTGGGAATAAGCGATCCCACACTAACTGGCCAGGAATTCTCTCGTTTCCTGGTCAGGATACGGAAATGCTATGTGGTTCTGGTAATATTCTTTGAATTTTTGTGTCCTTTCTTTTGTCATGTACACACGTCTTTTACCATTTTTTGACGTGGCGTAAACTTGTATGTTGTTGTCATCAGCATTTGGAGTTGAAGTAGCGGTTGTACTGGTAGATGGGGGGACGTTGCAGTTGAAGTACTTGGTGCGACTAATGTGGAGTCAAGTTAAATGCTGTTGACTTCAGCGTTTGGATTTGAAGTGGTAGGTGTGAAGTATGCCATTGTTGGTTTGGTTGGAAATTAATTGCTGCTTGTTGAGTTGGTGTAAGATAATACGTTGGTTGTTGGATTGGTTTGAAATTTTGTGTAGATGGTTGATTTTATGTGAAAAAATAAGCAGACGTTTGGGTTGGTGAACAATAATAATATGTAGAAGGTTGGTTGTATGCGCAATATTATGAGGATGGTTGATTGTATAAAGAATAGGTTGGTTGTTGATCGTTTGGTGCTGAATGAGTTGGTTGTTGGATAGGCGGGGAGTAAGTATACAAAATTAGACAATTTGGATTTATAAAATTTTGATTGTCGCCAAAAAAATTTAAATTTGTTGTCGTTTGCATGAAAGTTTGTTGATCGACAAATCGTTGTTGATCAGTATTGGTTGATTTGCGAAAAAGACATCATGAACATATATTTGAACATCATGAACATGTGGTTGAAAGAGCCAGAGTACCAGAACCATCTTGCAAGAAATACATCATTCGACCAAAATGTAAGGTTGAAGATGAAGGCAGCGGTTACCGTCAGTCTCCAGGGAAACAACATGAGCATAACAGGGCTGTCTGCTTGACTCCCTAGATAAATATGCACTTTTGTAAATATGTATATTCTTTGTAAACATCTATATATGTATATTTTTTGTAAATATCTATACATGTATATTCCTTGTGATCATGGATATACATATATTTTATATTTTTTTTAAAGTGAACAACATTTTTATGAGAGCATACAGTCGTCGTCCAAATTAGGCAGGTTTCTCTATCAGTATTTATTGCCTGTATGCATTTTATATTATTTACATGTGATTGTATTTTAAGCCAACAAAAAAAATTATTCGCGGTTTACTTGTTGTCTTTGTTTACTTGTTACACAATCAATATTGTGTAATTAAAAAACAAAGGAATAAGCCAGATGGAAAAAATGATAATGTAACCTGTTATCAATATTTAAAAATTGACAAAATATAATTTCAATTACAAACTTAATAAAAAGTTTCCCAAAAAAGCGAAAAACACGCTAGCTCCAACGACGGTATTATTTTTTAAGATATAAATAATTTGCTGATAAAACAACCATGGTGACCTTTATGACTAAAAAATATCAAACAACTAATCCCAAATTCTGTCAATCCCATTATTGAGACGAAAGACACAAAACGTTGCATATTTTTAACCTAAAGAAATGATTTATTATTTACTGGTATAACCGATACTTCATACAAGAATTGGCTATGGTAAGTTTTAAACAGAAAATGGTATAAAAAATTTTTGTGTGTGATCTAATTTTCAGTTCTTTTATACAATATGATTTATTTTTAGAGATTTCGCATTGAGATATTAAAAGTAAGAGTCAAGTGCGTTAAGTTTTAGAAAGTAACTGTGAAAAATTAAGACATGATCTGACGTATGATAAAAAAAAAAAAAAAGTAAAACGGAGTTGATATGGTTTTCACTAATATTGAGCCATAAAAATTCAAACACGCAACAACCAAATGTATATTCAGTGGTTTAACTATTGTGAGTTTATTAATAGCAATATATTTTCTTGTGTTTAAAATTTAAAATAATATGTATGTAGGAAATTTATTTAAAGTTGTTGATAGTAAAGAACGTT
Source organism: Helobdella robusta (assembly GCF_000326865.2). Taxonomy (NCBI): domain Eukaryota; kingdom Metazoa; phylum Annelida; class Clitellata; order Rhynchobdellida; family Glossiphoniidae; genus Helobdella; species Helobdella robusta. The sequence continues at coordinate 4,389,438 of NW_008704902.1, forward strand.
CAGCTGTGGTTTAATCGCAGAAATGCATGATTTATTATCATGAATCACATCGATTCGCTCTCTTTTATTTCGGTTTCGTGTATTTCTATCTGAATAAAATATAATGGAACTTAATGAAAATTTGTGCAATACCAGCATTTTTTTATTGTTTGATTCGATTGCAATTGTTTCGCTTAGCATGTCACAGATTCATCATTGTTTTTTCGTATGTAGACAATATTTACTTCTCAATAATAAATTTTTATTTTTTTATTTTTTAATTTCTTCTTATTATTTTTTGTATATTAAGATTATTAGCAGCATATTTTATCAAAGTGTTAAATATAAAATAAAAATTCTATTAAAATGAAACAGCGGTGATAACGAAACAATTGAGAATCTTGTTTTGATGGTGATTAGTGAGTATTATTTTTATTGCAACCAATCAATCAATCGATCAATCAATTAATCAACAATCAATCAATCAGTCAGTCAGTCAGCCAGCCAGCTAGCCAGCCAACCAGCCAATCAATCAATTAATCAATCAATCAATCAATCAATCAATCAATCAATCAATCAATCAATCAATCAATCAATCAATCAATCAATCAATCAATCAATCAACCAACCAATCAATCAATCAATCAATCAATCAATCAATCAATTAGCTTATAAAGTGCTATTTCCGTGATGTTCCAGTAAGATTGCACCAGTAAGATTTTATCGAGTGTTTCTTTGCAAACTTGTAGAACTATGAAACATCGTTATTCATGTAAATATGTACTTAATCATTATCTGTTGTATTCATTGAAAAAATATTTTGAAAGCAAAAAGTTCACTCAAGTGAATCTAATCACGCTATTAATAACTATTGGCTTAGATGTGTTCTTAATATATTGGAGAGTATAAATTTGTAACATTTTTTCCAGTTGCAATTGTGAGAATGCTGCTGAAATATTTAATAGCATTATTGGCAGAAGGGTTTGTGCAGGTTAGTTTAGAATCTTTTTCCTGTTTCAAAAAGTTCCGTAATTGTCGCGGCCAGGCAGTTTGTTTCCGCAATTCTTTTTACAAAACTCAAACATTCCAAACTTATCTCTGGGATCAAGCATTCATCCTGTGCTCCCACATGTGCTCCAAAGATGACAAGTGTATGGGATAAAACATCTGGAAGAACACTCCAAACCGGTGTGACTTGACGTCAGGATATAATTGGGCTAGTTTTGCTGTCGATCCGTTGTGCTGCTACTTTGTTAAGAAAGGTTATTTAAATAATTACAGGCTTTAATCTTGCTTAATATTAATTTGGCTTTTAATGTTAATTTCAAAAACGTAAAACCGTGAAAATGTTTGTTATATAAACATAAAAGTATAGACTGGAACTACACGTTGTATTTCAACGCTGTCATGCAAACTGCGTCGTACGTTGACGCAAACTGAAGATTAGAGGCAAAGCAACGATCAGCAAGTACAACTACCAAAATAATTGCATTCTTTGGATTTGGTGAATTTTTTTCAAATCATTTTTAGATTTAAATATTTATTATTAAAGTATACAACACATCACAAGTTTATATTTTTAGAGCTTATTTTAAAATTAAAAAACTAGACAGACGTTAAATCGTTGTCATTTTTAATCTTGTCACTATTTTAAAATGATGAAAATCTCAAGATTCAAGATATAAGGGCCGATCGATGGCTGCATCAATGGACATTAGGAGTTAATGGGCCTTTAACAGATCTCGGCAAAAAGGAAGCAAACAGTTACGAGGTTACAACAATATGTAATGCAGTGGCAGATCTAGACAACTTTGACGGGGGGGGGGCTAAAATTTTAAAAATGTCTAAATTTTTACGGGGGGAGCCAAAATTTTCTCTGGATGGGGCTGAGATTTGTTGATGGTTGTTAAATATTAGATCCGTTTTTGTAATGGGTCATACTTAAAACGAAACAATGTGTAAAAATCAATGAAGTAAAAGCCAGGAATAAACGTAAAAATTGGAACATGAAGCTAATTTGATTAATTTCAATCCATATATACGTCTTACTTTAAACATCTAGGAAACTTTTTTAAACCAGGGATTATTTTTTCAAAGAATCGATGAAAACCAAGACATACATAATACAAAAAAATGTCAGCAGAAAAAATATTTTAGAAAAAAGATAGTATATATATATACAATTAATGTTTTTTCCAGTTCGTATGCACATCAAGCATATAATCATTCAGCAAGATGTTGGACGCAAACCGTACTTTGTATGTACGCCAGAACCGACACAATATTCAAATTCAGGTTCACCTGTTTAATCAAATATTAATTTGTCACAGAAAAAACAAAACGCAAAAACATGATAATTTTATTCTTACCGCTGATTTCGTACAAAAAATATTGTTATTAAGAATAGTAAGAACTCAAAACTGTATAACCTTCAATATTTAATCCGCTTGAATCAATCGTGTAAAACAATTTCAATGGAGGAGCTTGGGACGATTTTACAAGGCACAACTATTAATCGAAAATTTAGTTTGATGATTTAATATAAAATTTTGCATGTCATAAGACTAATTCAAATGAATAATACAATTGAACTACATACGTAACTGAACAATGTAACAAATAAGATACTGTTCAAAACCAAATAATTGAATGTATTGCGTTAACCACTGATCAAAAATAGGCGAGATGTAATAAGTTTAAAACTGTAACGTCACTTTTAAACTTAAAGAATATCTAACTTCTCTTAGGGTGTGCATTTCAGTGTATTGAAGGAGAATTCTTGAGTTAACACAGTGTGTCCAGTAGGTACCTAATGCTAAAACTGTTGATTCGTTTTTAGTTGTATCATCCAAAGCATAACACTTGTTGTCTTCATCAACTTTGCAATTATCTTTGTGCAGAATGTTAACGTCACTTGGCTTTTTAAACTGAGTCGTTATTTGGTTTGTTATTATTACCTGAGTGATGCATTTTAAGTTTTGTAATTATGTGCACTGAGTATTCACATTAACATTTTTTTAGTCAAACATTTCTCATGAATGTTTCCAACAAAAATTAATCCAAAGAGAAAAACATATTAGACGTAATGATCTTCAAAATGTTTCTAAGTTTGAACACTGAGCAAATTAGCATTCAAAGATTTTTCAAGACACATCCAAGCACAAACAGATAACGACACATCTTCAAATAAAATAGATGTGCGCGTGAAATGAATTTCATTACTTCAACAATATCTTTGACCCAAAACCATCGAAATGTTTGAATGTATAAACAATGTATACCAATTTGTTTATTAATTATAAATATGGAGGTAGATAAAATCAAAACAACTAATCAATGCAATTTAGGGTAAGGCATTCACTCCACCAGTACACGTTCATGCACAAACATTTTAAAAAATTTTGTCGACATATAGCATTAGGCACAAAAAGCCATTAAATTGTAATAAATATGTAAAATACTCCATGTTTTATTTGTTATCTCATGCTATAAAATTTACGCAAATCGACTTCATGTTTGATAAGGACAATATGATAATGAAGAAACGGAAATAAATTATCACAAAACTGTTTATAATGAATGACAAGTTAACAAACGGGAATGTGAAAGGAGGATGCCAGATGTTTGAGCTGCGTGGCCTGCCTTGTCAGCACCTTGTTCCTTTCAAATATGTTGCTCCTTATGCTGGCATTAAATTCTCTTCTTATTAATGAAGCAATGGAGTCCAGTATTATAAGGCCTACATTGTGCATCACTACAAAATCCTCCAATGAATCTAGTCTAAAAAAGGTTTCATTGTGAAAAATTGTAAGAAAGAAAGGACGAAACATTTCTTACAGCACAAATTTATTTATTTGTGTGTTACATGAATCTAGTGAAACAAACAACAACCTGTTCACCAAGCTTTGCAGGGATCTTTCTCTGAAAACATAAACTTTGGAAACCATATCCAACAACGATTGTTCATTCACATAAACATTTCCATATCTTGCTGAAGCAATCTCTAACAGTCTGTAATAATAGTTCAAACAAACATTTACTAACATAATAATTTAAATGTTACAAATTAACATTAAGAAAATTTTTCAACATTTTCACGATGAACAAATCAAACATTAGTTTGAAGAAATTATTAATTAAATGCAGTGAAAACCTAACAACTAAAGTATTCTGCCTTTTTTGTAACTGCAATCGTCGCCATTATGAAAAACAAAAATATTACACGAATCAAATTGCTAGTCAAACCAATGTAGAAACTTTTACAATCTTCCAGTAAATGAAAAAATAATACAAGCCTGTCAACATCGAAAGCTCCTTCTGTGTCTATGTATACAACTGATTTGTTAAGTTTTTTGCTGCAAGCATTTGATTGAATATTGGTTTCTCCACAACATAATCCCGATCCTGATGCAATGTTTAACTCTTTATTAAAGTTGTTCATTTCTATTGTAATGTTGTATTACTAAATTTGTTCCCATATAGCAAACCTTCGTCTGATAGCAGCTGAAGATGATTCTCACTGTTCTTTATTTGTTCATTGCCAACGTGCTCATTATTAAAAGTCAAATAATTCACCGACAGCATGAAACAAAACTGAGTCTTACCACATCCAGGTGGACCAGCAATCTGAGAAAATTAAACAACAAACTACAAACAAGTTGAAGACTCGACAGTGAATTTGCTGCTATTAAAAATTTAATTTTTTTTTAAATTATTAAAAAAAACCACAATTTAATGACTTCTGTGATTGAAGAGAACAATAATCCACCTTTTAGGACATCGTCCAGGGGTTTCAAACTCGTCATTAGAAATGAATTGAATTTATTTTTCTCCAATAAATCAAGTGCCTGAAAAAAATGTTAACATTATATACAACAGACCTCTTAAAAATGAAAACCAGTTGCAAAGTTCCAACGATAAACAGAGAATAATATATTACCGTAAGATGCAGAGGCTTGCAAGCTTCACTAGCTTTCTCAATGATGTAAGTTGATGTCTGGATGCTAATCTTCAACATCATCATCAATTCCACTGCTGACTTGTTAAGAACATCCTGATAATGAATGAAATGAAAAATAAATTCATCATTTATATTTGAATTAAAGATGGCTAAAAAATGTAACATAAATTTAATTAAGGCTATAATAATATGCAATAATAATAATAATAATAATAATAATAATAATAATAATAATAATAATAACAACAACACACGTTTAGACGACATTAATAATAATAATAATAATAATATAGATAGAAGGTGCAAAAACAAAAATAATAACAAAAATGATATATAGCAAATACAATTATTTATGTAACACTAGTGATGATCATTAAATTTAAGGATAAATAATTAGTGCTACACCTCAGATGACTCAGCTCCATGTTAAGTATCAAAACCAATAATAAAATTAATAACTATAATATTATATTTCAACCATCATATCATGCAACATGAGTCAACAAGGTTTTTGCATTAGAGGCAGCATTATGTGATTCTTGCAGCATTTTTTGCAGATTCCAAATCTGTGTTGAGATTTTTTCTAACATGTACCGATTTTATGATAATCTAGATTTTTGTAAATCAAATTTTTAATTTAAATATACACAATTATAATTATAATCAAAATTGTGTTTAGTTTTAGATTCATTTGTTGAAGCAAATATTTTATTAATTTATCAATTGACATGCCTAGAACTTGTTCAAATCATCCTGATCCTTTCTGTTATGCATGCGGATCATTCACAACCAAAGCTCAACGACATTCTATTACTACATATCTAAAGAGATTTACAAATTACACTTTTGTTTTCTATTGGGAGATCAGGATAAGCCATGGGCTCCACATATTATCTGCATTACTTGTTCTAAGGGGTTAATGTGAAACCAAGTATTCAAATTGGCCATTCTGTCTACCTGAAAGAGTTGTATAAAAACATGAAAGTCCTCCTTGAAGTGATTCATTATGCAACTCATCAGTGGAACATCTGTGGAGATCTGAAAGTTAATGGTATGTGGATGGGTATGCAGGCAAGGTTCACCAAATATTGTTGCTTCCTGTGCAAATGGCTCTGCAAAAATGTCCTAGTTAACAAAACACCATTTGCATAAAGGAAGGAATCTAACATCTCCTTGATGCTTACCAGAAACTGGATACAACATGCCATTAAAAAAGAATTTTTTGCACTCCTATCTAGAATTTTTTTTCAAAAATCTCGGTATGGTGAGTGATAACAGGGAAAATGTTTTCACAAAAATATTTAGGTTTCCAAAATGCTAGTATATGAGATTACTGCTGGATATTGTATCATGATAACCCGGACTAAGGGCATGCCAGAAAATCATTCGCTAAGCATTTGTTATATGAAACTATGATATAAAAAGTTTGTAACCAGATTTTATTTTATTAAATTAAATTTAAATAGCAATTTTAAGATAGTACATAAAAGAATGTTGACATTTCCTATAAAACAATACAATTAAGCATTAGAATGCATTTTATGCTATAACTTTAAAAAACATTATGTGCCAGCAATGAAGAAAATACAAAATTGAAATCAGCATGAAAAATAAGTTCAGGACATTAGTTACCTTCTCCTTGCGACCTTACCAATCAAATTTAATAATTGGATCATGTATTGTATATTCTGAATAGATTGATAGAAAGATGATTAAAAAGATGTTGCAAGCTGTTTAATTGAATTTTAAAAATTACTCTTCATCTAATAAAATTTACAAACTTTGCAGCACAATAAACCATGCCTTGTCAATGATTCAACCAGACCTTTATCGAAACCTAAGCATCGCAATTTCTTAGACATTAACGAATATTCATTAATATTTCGGAACTTAGTTTCATAAATACTTTATATCCGCCATTCATCATCATTCAAAAGAGCTAATATATCATTTCAGACGCTAAATAAACCACATGCATACACAGGCTCACCGGTTTACTTTAAAGTTTAAACTATAAACATTTCGGAACTTTATACATAAATTTCACTTTAAGCAAAAAAGCTTAATCACTCAGTAAAGTATTCGAGTTTCTATTTACCAGAACTCACACATACTAATTTCACGTCACATGCTATTTCTCACAAGCATTTACGCGATTGTTCAAGAGCGCTTTGAGCAAAAAAGTGAGATTTTAGTGTAAATTATATTTTAATGATCCGTTATTTAGGCCCATTAAACATTTACCATCCATATATTACTCGTTTTTTCAAATTCAAACACAGAATCGATGATATGTAACGTAGCAAGCGAAATGAACTTCCCACAAATTTCTCCATTCCTTAATGACTTCAAGGTTGTCATTGTTGAATTGAACACACGGATGTTGGGAAATATTAAAAATTAGCCGTAGCAAATAAACCGTGTATTCTTGTTTTTGTGACCATCTTAAAAGCTTCCACTCAAACTTCTGATTGGTCATAAGGGCGATTTAATAATGACACACGAGCAGTTGATTAACGACATACAAGAAAAGTTCTAATAGCAACAAATTAACAAGCTTCACGGTGTGAAAAACGTAGGCTATCCAAACGATGGCTAAAAATCAATATCAATGGAAAAAGGAAGAAATTTAATCATTTAATGAATTGAAGGTCAAACGCTTTTTCAGAAATAATTTCAACTTTTTATTTTCTTACATTTAGGTTTATTACTCTCGTGAAAATCATCGCCATCATCATCGTCATCATCATTTAAAACAATCTCCTCAATTTGGCGTTTTCGTTTTGTTGGTATACTATTTGTATTGTTGGTCTCTCTTGTAATAGTTGGAAGAATTAATTCAATTGCATGACTGTTGGTCACGTCGTCTGATCTGCTTCCTGGTTTGTTCATTGAAAATAAACTAAGATTAAGATCAATTATAATAATAATTTTTTAATAATGATTTCTATAATTTTTTAATAATTGAAATAAATGAGACAATGAAAAAATTAGCGTTTAGTAAATGGCAAATGAGATAATTCTCGATGGGAATAAATAAACAATTTAGAAAAAATGTTGAAGATGGACATGATAAATTATTTTCAGCTGAACACAAAATAACACCACGACACGAACATTTTATGAGAAACAAGCCAACCTGGTAACAAATAACTGATGGTGTTGTAGGGCGTAAAGTGGAAATCTTCTCTTAAGTAACCTTCCAACAATAAATGGATTAAAATTCGTTCTCCAAGATCTTTATCAATGACTCTTTGATCATTATTTTTTTTTGTGCTAGCAGATGACTTTCCTTATGAAAAAAGTCATAATCAAATTTTTTGAATGTAATCATTAAATATATTGAAATAATGGAGTGAAATTTTTACTGACTTGAATATTAACAAATTAAAAAGTTCAATTTTTAGGTAATAAAAATTTTTTTTTTAAATTGCTGACAGTTAGTGACTTTTAAAAGTTGTATTGATAGGAAAAATAGAGAGTTCAGTAACGTTAACAATTCAGCATTACATATATTCCAATGTTTAAATTATTTTTATACGATAGTAAACTAATTAAAAAGTTGAAATATAAATGAAACTATCGAGACAAAACAGATTTTCAGTTCTCAGATGATAGAGTTCAAAAATTGAAGTATTGTAAATAACAGAATAACGGTAAAGCGAAACAACGGTATAAGAGATTGCCTGTTGAGGTAATAATTGATCAACCAAAACTTGCGAACAATTACATTTAATAAATAAGAAAACAAGTTTCAAAATGACAGACACAACAATTATTAAACCAATAATTAATTTTAAAATGCACCAACCAATCCACAAATCTAAAAGCTTTAATGAGGTAATTCTTTGTTTCGAATCTTGACATTTTTTCATGATAGCCAGTATGTCAATCAAATCTTTAGCGATGTTTCTCTTGACATGGACTAAATGTAAATGTAAATGTTGCGAATGATCGTTACAGTATGCATCATTTTACATAAAAATAATATTGAAAGAAGTTTCCTTGAACAATTATCAAGACCAATGGCAGATTATATTTTGTATGTGGGAAAGAAACTTATCAATGGAAGAACATTGGATAAAACAAATAACAAATGTTTACCTCTTTAACTTGTAATATTATTTCTAATGCACGTTAACAATTTTTTATTTGAAAATTTGAAATTTATCATTATTTACAACCAACTAATTTGCAAAAAACCATGAGACCAGATTCTAGACTAAACTGAAAAGAAATTTATAATTTTAAAATTTTGTTTGTGAAATTTTGATATAATTGAAACATTACGTGTACATATTTGAAATCAATTTGTTGGAATTATATATAATTATATAAAAAATCATTTAATATGCAAAAAATTTTTTCTGAAAACCTAACAGTAACGTGATATGCGTCACAACAGCAGCATACAGTCGAAAACATTTGACCAATATTTGAAAGCATTGAAAACCTTGCTGTTGATCATTAGAGGTGCAATGATCACACATGCTTTTGCAATCGTTACTGCTCCATTTCTCTCCAAAATGATTGGAAATCAAACTCCGGCGACAACTGCGTACAAACGTTCAGACAACAGTATTTTAATTTTCAATAGATGATCCTTATGAAAAACAAAATATTCTTCATTGCAACAGCATAATACAGCAGTCAGGCACAAAAGTTAATTACCATGTAATCAGTATGTGATGAAACAACATTGAAATTAATCCTACTCGTGCACGTTGTATGCGTAGGCAACCATTCCATACAACTTTTCCAGTCCAGTCTTTTCAGTGAAGACCATTGTGCTCTGTCGAGATACATCAGAAAACCCGGCGTACAATATGCAATGAGACTGAACATCATCTCTTCCTGTTGTTATATTGAACGCATTTAATTTTAATCTCAATCAACCAATCATCCATTGACAAATTTATCAAATCAGATATTCATCCAACAATATGATTGAATGACATTCAAACAAGAAATGCACCATCAACTCAAAAATAACATATCATTAATTTGACTACTTAAATTAACAAACCAGCTCGTCCACTTTCCTGGTAATAATTTTCCATAGACTTGCTGATGGAATGATGAATCACAAAACGAACATTCGACTTATCGATGCCCATGCCAAATGCAACAGTCGCTATCACCACCTTCAATGTAGATTATCATTAGCCTTTCAAACTAATCAACCCAGAATGAATGTTTGAAAAAACATGTCTAAATAACAGATATTCACTCTCTTTTAGAATACCAGGAATTTGAAATGTAAATCAAAAACCAAAGATATCTCATTACAGTGAAAACAAAAGTAAAGTTGAACAAGAAACAATGTCAGTTACTGACTTGAATGACACCAGAAATCCATTTCAGATGAACCTTATTTCGATGATCAACATCCATATTGGCATGGTAACAAGCAACTCGGCCTCCTTTGTTATTCAGTTCTTTTGTCAATTCCTCTGTGTCCTTTTGAGTAAGGCAATATATAATGCCTGGTGAAATAATAAAATGTGAATTATGATCGTGCTGAATTAAATGTGAATGATGAAATTATGAAAAATTTGGTCCATTTTCATCCTATGAACGCTAAATGTTAAAAGCATCAAAAGCTTCGTTAGTCACTCTAACAGACAAAATATCAACCATCAATTTTTAATTAAAAACATCCCAGAAATACAAAAACTGGATTAACTTCAGAAACCATTTTAGCTAATATATGTAAAGAAAAAGCATTAAAAAAGTATTTGATTATTCTATTTTACCCTTATCTGTGCAGCATTACCTGATTGTCCATTAAATTGTTTGGTGATCATCTTGAGCAATTCTTCGGTGAATTCTTTATTATTTCTTGGTTTCATTCTAACCTTTTTAAATTTATGAACTAAATATAATGCTTTATTTTTAAAAACTGAAAAAAAATGTAGTGAAAACATCACCCTAATATATCTTTATACAATCGATGTATATTTCAAATAAAACAAAAGAGTGGTCTATTGAACAACTCAACTTTTATTAATCCATTAATCTATTTTCCAAGTGTAAAATGTAAGCTCAAAAAAAAAATCATTTTGACATTGTTCTAACTAACAGCTTGCGAGATAGTTTCCAGAGAATATCATGAGGATAAAGAAAATTTGCTTAATTAAAAACTTTATTTTGGAATGTCAAACCTCATAAAAAAGATTGGAACGATTAAGAGGAGAGCGGAATATCAGAGCTTCTGGAATGGAGAGCATTTTCATGACATCATCGATGACATCATTTGTTGCCGTAGCCGTTAACCCAATCAGTGGGATCGTTGGAAATTGTCTTTTGAGCACATTCAGAAATTTGTAATCTGTTGTAAAATAAAAAAATTCATTCTAAATAAAACACACAATCTTACTTTTAAAAAAATCACAAAAGAATTTACTTAAGTAAATGTATGTATAAATTTACAAGCACTGAATAAAAATCAGCCCTATATAAATTTAATATTACCTGGTCTAAAATCGTGACCCCACTGTGAACAACAATGAACTTCATCAATTGCTATTCTGGTTAACAATTTACATTCATATGCCTTTTCGAGTTTATTCATGAACCTTTATTTGAAAGACAAAAAAACTAATCAATTGTACTAATAACCGATTTTAATTTTTCAATTAAATAATTTATTTCTTTAAATAGTAACTAACTGATTACAAAATTAGAACCTTTTGCTTTTAGCTAATCTTTCAGGAGTTACATACAGTAACTTGAATGAATCTTTATTATCAGTCATTGAATTAAGTATGGAAGTTACTTGCTCTTTTGGCGTTGAAGCATTTAGCAGTCTTGAAGGGATATTCAAGCTGTTTAACTGAATCAATTGATCCTCCATGAGTGATATCAAAGGACTTACAACTAAAGTGAATCCTGTATGAATACGAGACAATGTGTGCATGTTATTTCTCTACCAAAATGAATATCTGAAGAAAACAAGAGTAAGACGTTTTCAGTTTTTTATCTGTTTAGTAACAAATGTAAATAGATTCTTTGACTGACTGAAATCTATTTAAAGTATTATGGATAATATTTGAGACACTTTATTAAAAAACTCGGTCTTATCCAACAATATAAACCTGAAGCCTTGAATGTTAAGATAAGGAATAGTTAGAGGAAGAAATATTGAGATATCAAACTTCTAAACTAAAATTAAATAAGCCCACAAGTGTTGTTAGTCAGTGTAGAGTAAATATTTTTATGGAACAAAATTTTTATACATAACAAACCCAAGTTATTGAACAATAGGAACCTTTTGAAATTAGAGCAGGCAGTTGATAACAAAGACTTTTCCCTCCGCCAGTTGGCATAACCACAACACAGTCTTTGCTTGATAATGTAGCATTGATGACTGCTAACTGTTGCTGCCTGAATTCTTTCAATTTGAATTTGTTATTCAACAATTCTGAGACTTTGTCCGACCACAAAAAATCTGCAAATCAAAAAAAACAACAATATGAAACACAATGTCTTCATGTTTAACTAATTTAAACAATAAAATAATTAAAAATATCTGTAGTGCATAGATTAAGTGAATATGTAAGCATTAGATTAAGCAATAAGATTAGAAAATTAACCAAGAAATTATTAAAAAAATATGCAACTGAATTTAACTTGAAAATATATTAAGTATTAAATAATATATGTAACATTTCATTAAAAATATAATTATTATATTAATATTATTATAAATTTTATATTAATCAATCTTTAAAAATTTAATTGAAAAAGCTATCTAAGTAAGCTACCTCTAAAAAAGTAAAGTGTAAAGTCCCTTGTCTAACTAAAGTCTACAAATGTTACTTAACCTAATTCTGACACTAACCAACTAAAAATTATCACTAAAAATACCATTATAAACTTAAAAAAATTATTTATCATTTCATTGATTAAAATATTTAATTTACAATACTTTTTAATTTACCCAAAATTAAAATAGCCTCTTAAAATTAAATAAATTAAATAAAACTAAGCTGAGCTTAATTTGCTAGCTTTTCCCATGTGCTACCTACCTGTTTTATTCCATCTTGATAAAAACTCTGTACCACTGGTACTGACTGAGCATAATTGTTCAAGACGTTTTTTTCGCTGCAGTAATGACTTTCTGCAATCAGCCAGCTCTTTAATTTTCTGGTTCACTCTGGTGAGTTCATCTTCAATTTTGTGCAATTCTGTGGTGTAGGAGGTGTGGTCCATTTTCAATTCATTAAAAAACGTATCTAGCTGATTTTAGTAAACAACAAACAAAACGCTCAACATAGCGATAATAATTTAAAATTCCCAAACAAAGCGTGCGGACGGAAAATTATCTACTTCTGAATAATGAATTTCATTTTTAAAAAACTTCAATTAGGCGCACCATTTAAATTATACAACTAATAGTCGAAACACTTTTGGTAATTTCACCATATAGCGCAATCCAATATTATAAACCTATACACCATATACTTATAATGTATACTCATAGTGCAAAATACATCCTTATATTAGACACATGCATACGATACGATACGATACAATACGATCTTTTATTAACTTCAAAAAAAGAAGCCAGGATGACTGTGATAAAGTTCATGGAGAACTCATCTAGCACAGCCACCCGTATCCAAATGTACACAAATTAACGTATGTCGAACAGAAGTAATGGGAAATTTGAATTAATTTTTTTTTATTATTATTCTTTAAAAATCAGGATCTGACAGACGCAGAAACTGTAACAACATGCAAGGCAGTATAAGTGAGAAACAAATAAGTGAGAAAATAAATACAAAAAGGGAGGAAGAGAAATGATAAAACAAGAAAAATAAAATATGTTAGAATAAAATAAATAATAATAATAAGAAAAATAAAAGAAAAGTAATTGACGATGGAATATAAAATGAAGTAACGGCAAATTGATAGACTGGATGATGACTTAGTGAGGTGATTGATAAATGAAGGCTAGGCCTTTGAGTGAAAAAGTTTTAATGAGTATTAATATGTTTGATGACTTATTAATAGACTAAATGATGACTTAGTGAGTTAGTGAGGTGATCGATAAAAGTGAGGTGATCAATAAGTAAAAACTAGTTCAGTAATGATAGTTTTCTTAAGTGCTAATATGTTTGAGGTGCCTTGTGATGAAGGTCTTTTCCTGGTATGTAGATTGGGTGACGACTTGATAGTTATGTTTGCGCTGACGAAGGTTGTTTATAGTACTTTTGATTGGTGGTAGTAGAGGATGGATGACGTGGTTGTTGTTATTTTCTATTTTCTTGAACAGCCTTGAATCGAGTGTGTTGAATATCTGAGTGACGGTAGGATATGATGCAGGTAGGTAGTTGAAGCGAATTAGTTTTTTGATGAGAGATTGTAGTTGCTGAAGTTGTTGTTGCGTGGCAAAACCAGACCAGGAGGGAGCTGCATATTTGATGCGTGAGATGATGAGTGATTCGGTGATGTCGAATAATATGATGCCTCTGAGACCATGTGAACGGAATGTTTTGAGTGCGTGAAATGTTTGAAAGCCTTTTGTGATGATGTAATTGATATGAGGTGCTATATTGAATGTGGAGGTGAATGTGATGCCTAATATTTTCAGTTGATTTGTGCGAGTGATTGATGGGTGTTCAGGAGGTAATGTTATTTTTTTACGGCTATTGTGAATGATGAGTTCGAATGATTTATTGAGATTAAGTGAAAGGTTGCATCGTTTTGACCATGTGATTAATGAGTCGAGTTCTGATTGGATGGTGTTTGAGTTAGATGATGGATGATAAGGTGTTGGCCATCAGATAATTGACACGTCTAGGGTTGGTGACTCTTTTAAAATAATCGTCAAACTTTGGAGAAAGCTTTATTGGAAAGTTGCTTGAAGAGTAATATGTCTTATGACATATTACCTTTCCATGAATAAGAATGGAAAGGTAATATATATTTATATATATATATAGGTCATAGTATATAGTAATTATACTATGACCATAAAATCGTAAATGGCAGACTTAAAAAATAAAAACCAAAATTTAAATCATTGGTGGAGAAGAAAAGTTGACTTATATGGGTGAGTTGTTTAGATAGCTTTATAACCCTTACTGCTCTCTTCATCAAAATTTTTATTGAATTTGTAGTTGAAGGATACGCACCAATTAAACAGAGACTTATACGGTAATTTGCAAATTAAAAAAACTATTCTTTATTTTACAGCTAGCCAGTGAAAGAGAACAAGATATGGAGATATATATGAGAAAAGATAGGGGCACGAGCGACTGGACGAGCAGCAGAGTTAAAAGCATTGAAATAATAGCACGCACATTAATATAATATAATAAACAAACCGTAAAATTGAACCGATACCGAAAACTCCGATGTTTTTCAAGAATTCTGATTTTATTTCGACAGGTAAAAATGTCGTATTACGTACTAGATTGCTCTTGTTCACGGGGTTTTAAAGCCACGTAATTTTGTAAAAATTCCCACCTTAAAATTCTGACATAGCCAAATTTATTTTTAGAAATTCCGTCGTTGAAATTTTGACAAACGCAGAACTTTAACTTTTTTATAAACAAATTGGAAATCGTATGGTGCGTTGATATATATAATACATCCTATATATAGAGAGACATTTAAACGCCATAAAGGTCGCGTGTACAATTTTCCAACTCTTTTCCAACTTGAATTCGCTATTGAATATAATGGAATAATAACTGTTGATTGCAAGTCTGTTGCTTGGCTGGAACGCCATATAGACCTAATGCGTATTAAACGTAAAACAAAGTTGTGAGATAGTTTTCACGTATCAATATCTCCATGGTTGACATTACGTTACCGATATTTTTCGCTTGCAATTTAAAATTTTAGTAAACGCATTTTTTTCACAATGTAATTAAGTCCTTTACATGCAATGTACAATAAAACGTTTTCGTCTGCACGCAAGTGCAACATTCTTGCGTTTCGCATATCGTAATTGTAATGAATGACAGGGCGTCCCTTTACTTCAAAGGTAAAAATAACGGTTTTAAGTCCTACACAGTGTGAATTCACGTGAAAAAAATAATACAAAATAATGTATATACACATCCCATATATGAATAAATAAATGTAATTTTTTTTATTATTCTTTAAAAATCAGTAATACGTATATATGCGCCAATTTGATGAGCAAAATACAAATAAAAATTGTTATATATGCTATACTATATACAAAGCAAATGTGCACGCACAAACACATACACACACCTAAACATATATATATATATACCTAATAAAAGCATATTATGCATTATACTATATAATAAAATATATATCAACCAGAGAAATGAAAACATATCCATAAAAACGCTATATTAAGTTTACCCGTTAACGGAGCTTTGATGCGTGATTAAATAAATTATTTAATCTTTTAAACAATAAAATTTTTAAAATGAGATAAAAAGAGTTAAATGAGGAGTTTTTGGCTTTCATTTGATGATCAATATTAATTTGATGATCACCTATATAATCGATGTACGCT
The DNA here is from genome assembly GCF_000326865.2 of Helobdella robusta. Classification (NCBI taxonomy): domain Eukaryota; kingdom Metazoa; phylum Annelida; class Clitellata; order Rhynchobdellida; family Glossiphoniidae; genus Helobdella; species Helobdella robusta. The sequence continues at coordinate 4,405,886 of NW_008704902.1, forward strand.
CACAAGAGACTCGTATTACATAGAAAGTAAAGCGTAGCTTTAAAACATATTATTCGTTTAAAACGCCCTAAATATTATTTAGCTGCGAATGACCTATTTATCTTGGTTCTCATTGGCTTAAAATTTACGACAACGATTTTCTATTGGCTGATAAAATCCATTGTAAGATGTTCTTTGATGTGTTAGCTTCAAAGCGCGAGTTTACATTTAAATCTTTTATTGAAGTGGGATATTTAAATTTGATATCAAAGTTAAAATTTTCAGTACGCGATGTTTCAACATTTTTTCAAATTAAATTTTTATTGGCGTTAAATTATCATTTCATGATGACTTAATTTTTTATAATACAATTATAAATTTTCGGGTTGTTATTTACAATTCGATCGCACATCGTCGGAAATTAGTGAAATTGGGGAGAAAGTGGATATTATAAATTTTTGACCCACGAGAAAGTTATTTTTAATTTTTATATTATTGAATTTTGTAAATACCGAAAAATTGTTTCATTTCTCTTGGCTCCTGCGATATGACGTCCGGGGAAGATTTGGCATCTGCTGATGAGGTGAAAGTGTATGACGATGAAGGCGACGAAGAAGGAAAGTCATCCGAAGAAAATTTGACCGAAGACAAGATCGGATTAGTTACCGAAACTGAAGGAGAGGTATGCTATTTGCTTATTAATAATTTGTTAAATTTAATTAAATGAAGTAAATAGTAAATAATATTAATTTTTAATTATTTTAATTGAAATGACCTCCATTGAATAAGGCACCCAGATGGCCTCTAATCAATATCGATTTTTATCAAAAAATCAATAATATGCTTTTAAAATTGAAACATTGAATTGATCGTTTGTTTGATGAGCTTCAAACGTATTGGATTTTTTTGCATTTATTAGGTTTTAATTTAAAACAATGTTCAGAACTCGTATATTACCTAATTGCCTAAAAATTGCTTTGTTCTGTGCTTCTGCTGTATCATATGCTGAACACAGAAAGTAATACATTTTTGGTTACCAATTCGCCAAGTGCAGGGGGATTTTGTTTGCAGTGAAAAAAATGTTAATCTGATTTAGTTACTGAATCATGTATTATATATAGAATGTGTTCTGTGCCGAAATGATTATGTTGCTAAGGCTTAGAAAAGTTTTTAAAACAAGAGAGTTTGTTATATGCAACCATTTAAATCCACTGAATTATAGTGTGCTCTATTTTAAAATACACATTTAAAGTGTATGGAACATGGTCTTTTCATCTTTCAAATTTGCAATGTGGGAAGCATAACACATAAACTAAATAACTGCAGAAACTTGGAATGTAGCAATTTTTAGTTATTTAAGTTCTGTGCTAAACTTTCCGCTTCAAGCAGTGAACGTAGCTTTAACCTTAATTAATGCATAGATTTATTGATGTTATGAGGGTTTACATTAATATTTCTAATGCTGTTTCAAGTTTTGTTTTAGAAATAAAAGCTTGTGTGTATGCATAACGCTGCATTGTGTATCCAGAGAAAGTTTTTGTATTTTCTTGGTTCCATGACTCGAAGATACTTTAGCAAACTGCTGTGTATGTGAAAACTTTCTCAGACTGTACCTTTCTTTTGCCGAATGCTTTTTCTTCTTTCATTGTTTCATTTAATACACAGCCAGAAAAAGGTTGGAAGAGCTAAATCTGAAATCACTATGAGACACCATTTCTTGATATCAAAAGGGTACAAAATGATATTATAAACTTGTACAGTAGATTGTGAACTCTCCAAGCACAAACAACTGTCAAATAATGTTTTGTCGTTGTATTGGCAGAGTTGAATTGAAACTACATCGAAGATCATTGATGAGGCCTACAATATATTCATCAATGATAATGATTGATTATCTGTTAGGGGGGGCGCTTAACTTCTTTGATAATTGAAACATTCAAAAATTGATTAAGGTCTTCTTAAATTACATTGAACGAAATTTCAATTTCGAAATTTCAACATAAGCCCATCAATTACTTCATTCCATTGAAATTATGATCTAACCAAACTAAGTTTGTTTTAGGTACATTCAGGTACCAGGTGCACTCACCTATCAAATTGATGCTTTAATTAAGATAGTTTTGCTGTTATTAAAGATATTGTTTTTTCATTTGAATAGTTGTAAAATTTAAATTTGTCTGCTATATTTTGTTATTTGTCTACATTTTATAACTTAATATTAATTATGTGATGGATAATTTTTAAACTAGGAAAAAGAACCTGAAGAAAATAATCAAAATCCAGAAGCTCTAGAATCGTCGTCAGGTGGATTAGTATTTTTGTTAATTTCAATAATTTTTAATTTGTAGCTATAGATACATGCTATCTATCATCAAATGTAGTTCAACAAACTTGAATTTGAATTTGGCATTTGATCTCATGGATTAGTTCACACCTTTCTGGCTGATCTCAGTTCTAAGTTTATATTTCTTTCTGCCATTGCTAGTGCACCTGCTCTGAAATCCTTTTGGCAGTTTGGTGACCTTAATGCTAACACAAAATCTAAACCTGGTGCTCGACCCACTTTTTTGAACTCAACTCTTAAATATCTGTATTCATGATCCTTGGTGACAGACAGCTTCTAGAATAATGTCTCCATCCCTGCTTATCTCCCCATCCGTTTATAACAGTGATAAACCTTTAGGAAATACTTTTGATCCATCTTATTTTAGATATTCATGTTTCTCACCCATGGGTTTTTGCAACAAAACCATCTGGCCTCAATGTTTTTCAATTTCACTACTTCAATTCTTTCCTCCCTAATATATCACACAAATTTGTTCTCTATAACATGTGCTAAACAGACTTGCTGAGCTGGTTCTTGATGTGTCTTACCACACATCCAACACCCAACTCATCCTCACCACTTGCATTGACTGCATTACTATCAAATTTGCTGACATTAAAAACAACTTTCAATCATCATATCTTTACAAATTCATGACATCACAACAATAGGGTTTTTTTGATGTACAATGAGGCCATAATAACAGAATTAATGTATTAAGACAATGAGTTTGATTTTTTTTTCAATTTTTTATTAGATTGAAAAAATTAGCATAATGCTAAAATTTTGTAACTAAATTTAGATAATGTATGTATATTGTATATTTCTAAAGTAACATTGTACAATTTTTGATAAGTTATACGTAATTTAGACATTGAGTGACAAGAAAATACATACATGAAACAATTGTTAAAGGATGGAGATTGAAAATGCTTTGTTAAACAACGTTTTGTCATGTTGATGATTTTTATATTTGAATGATGTACTCTGTAACTTTTAATACAATGAAATGAATTATAGTTGTTAATTTTTTTAGCACTTCCCCGATTTCCATTCCATCCTGCCTTCTCTCCATTTCTCTATCCATATCCTCACCTGCCTGGTCGACTGGTTAGTTCATTTTCTTTCAAACTTTTCAATGATTTCATTGCTGTAGTCTAGATAAAGTTTATTATTTAAAGGTTCTGACTTTAAGGTTTTGCTGGCAAATGTATCTGAAAAATAGGCTTTATTTTAAATTTAAAAGTAGGCTAATCAAATCACTACAAACTTTTTTTGCTTTTAATGTTTAAATGTTTTTTATTCAAAATGTATCTGAAAAATAGGCTTTATTTTAAATTTAAAAGTAGGCTAATCAAATCACTACAAACTTTTTTTGCTTTTAATGTTTAAATGTTTTTTATTCAAAAAAACAATCTGGTTGTTTCTATGCAAGGTGTGCAAGGTAAGCAAAACATTTTAAGTAATTATATGTAGTTATATTTTATATTAATACTTGAAATGTTTTTAACATAAATCATCAAAGAATACATGTTCATTCTGATGTGCTGACATGCTGTTAAAAAAGTCTGGCTCACATGAACAGTATCTATAAAATTTTTGGATCTTTCTACACTGGTAGATAAGCTCTAAATAAACATTAAGTGTGAATAACTTGAAGTGACAGGGAAAGTTTATTTGAGTTGTTATTAGCATGAGCTTTAATTTTCATTGTTTTACGTTAAATTTGAAATATCTGCTATGTTTTAATAGGCAAAACATAGATAGTGTAGTTATGCTTTGTAATGTTGATTGAGAAATTGTAGCAATTTGAGAAAAACAACAATGAGAGGAACTTATGTTTTTTTTAGAAGTGACAAATTTATAATTTGTTAGTGCACTTTGATTCTTGTCATGCAAGGTTTAGATCAATATCATTACATTCAACAGTCAACGCTCACACACGCACGCACACACACACACATATACACATGTATACTATACCTATATTTTTATTTATTATACTTTCATTTATTCCATGTTCTTAATGTTGTCTTACAATGGAATAAGTATGAATGCACATGTCTCAAGTGATTTTGAAATGAACAAATAGAGAGACAGAACAATGCATTCACTTGTTGTTCATACAATTCTTCATATTCATTATTTCAGTGTCAGATTCTAATTGTGATGTTCAAGAACAAACATCACCAACACTCTGCACACATCCACACTTGACTATTTTTTTTTCTTATTCTTATTCATACGCCTCAATAGGACTTTTTTTTTATATACACACACACTGATACACACACACACAGACAACACACAAACACAGGAATTTCTTGATGTTTTTTTTTTTATATAAAAGTTAGTAGTAGTAGAGGTAAAGTAAGTTTATGTATGTATATGTATGTATATGTATGTATATGTATGTATTTATGTATGTATGTATTTTTGCTTGTTTGTATGTATGTTTGTTTGTATGTATGTTTATGAAGAATGAATGATTGAAAAGTAAATGAATGAAAGAACAGGAGAGTAATTGAATGAATGCATGTCTTGCCCTCTCCTTGCAGCACTGATTTGCATGTACCGGTACCCCATCCTATTTTTTGCCTCCATGTATTGTTTTTATCCATATCCGCGCGAGATGAAATATGTAATCATCAATTTGTGGCTTTTTTTTCTTTTTAGTTTTTCAACTACTTCCAACTACCGAATAAATTATTGTATAGTTTAATCAAGTTTTCAAATTACAAACAAGTGATCACATTGTTTCACTTTGAGTGGCATGATAAAAGTATCCACATTAACTTTAACAAATTTGCATTGAGATGAAATACACAGGTATGTTTGCATGCACATTCATGTTCATTTAAAACCCTGTGAGGAAGTGTATTTAATACACTACACACAGACACACAGTCACACACGACTTCAACCTGCAGCAACTGCAGTAACTACAGTTGCAACGTTAACAAACATGCATGATTGTTGCAAACACGACTGGTCACACATTGCATTTACATCATTTAAAAATCTTACTGCTGTTCTCACCACTACAGTAAATTATCCAAAAATTTGGTTCTTATTTATAGGTTAAGGTTTAAATTTCCTAAATTTATTGTATCAACCCTTTATAACTCCTTAATTTTACCATATTTGACTTATTGTATTTCCGTTTGGGGTTGTGCTTCTAAATCTAGTCTTCATGTTCTAACTATAGCCCAAAATTTTTTTATTCGTATATTGTTTAAATTGAATCGCTTTGATCATGTTAGTGCAGATAATTATAAAATAGCTAACATTCTAAATATAAAACAGTTACATATTTTGAATTTATTACTTCTATTTTTTAAAATATTTAAATTAAATTATTGTCAATCTCTTTATGATCAATTAGCATTGTATAAGAATACTAGACAAATTTCATTACGTTTTATTCCTGATTTTTATTTTCCCAAATGTAGGTCTAACTTCTTTCTTAATTCTGCCTTGTCATGTTCTTTGCGTCTTTGGAATATGCTGCCTGTTGATGCAAGGGACTGTTCTTCTCTAGGTCTTTTTCGCTCATCAGTTAATCAGCTAATCTTACTTAATCATTTCACACTAACTTGATTTAAATTGTGTATTTATGCATAGTTGTTTACCCTTTGTTATTATGCATTTCCAGGGTTGATTGTGGATTCAAGTTAACTTGTTTATTCCTGTTTGTTTTTATTTCTGTTTAATTGTGAGTTAATTCCTGTTTATTTTAACTTGTTTAATTTTGTTTATTTTTAGGGTGACCTCACAAGCATTTTGCTTCTGGTCTCCTAGCTTTGCTGAATAAACGCAGATTTGATTTGATTTACTACTTGTCGTTGCTCTTTCAGTTTTTGACAATTTCTCTCTTCAGTATTTAAAAATGCTTCTTTCATTACAATCTTCAGTTACATTCAAAGTCTTCGGAATTTTTCTTTTTAAATTATCACTATTTTGAGGGATAAAATAAATGTTTAAAAACAAAATCATCAGTTGGACTTGAAATATAGTGATTTTTTATGTCTGAATTGGCACATAAAAATTTACTGCAGTTTTTTTTAGAGTTGCAAGCTGTTGTTCTTCAAAATATTCACTCATATCACACTTTCAAACAAAGCTGCACAGACTGAGCCAGCCAGCAATATACTGTTAAATTTTCAAATGCTGAAAAAAAATGTTTTATTATTTTTTTGCTCATCCTAAAGAGAACAAGTTCATCAGTTTTCCATTGATTAAAAGTCAATTATTCTTGCTAAGTTTAAATAGGCCTGGTCTTGTTAACCCTGTCAAAGTTGTTGTTATTACTATTATTATTTTTAATGTGTATGTTGTTATGTTTGACATTATAAATGATTTATAAATGTTTTAAATGATTCCAGCATGCTCATAAAAGCCCATTGGTGCAATAGGGTGATGTCAAGTTAATGTTATATTAATAGGAAATTTTAGCTGTAGTTTTGATAGCTGCAACATTGGAAATGTTCACGCTGCACTAAAGTGCCTGCACTGGATGACAGTGCTTGGTTAATAATAATCATTTCATATAATTAAATCCCATGTTATGGGTGTGATTTAATTACACGATTATACAATTTAAATTTCGTAGTAAAATTTTTATGGTGAATATTTTTGGTTGAGTAAACTCACATAAGAAATTATTTACTCATTAGTTATATTACTGTTTGCAGTTTAAAGAAATGTTGATTGAATGCTTATAATGCATTTCATCGAATCATGCTGCTACTACAATTCAGTCTCAATGATTATGTTGTACAGTTCCTTTGATATTGACCCACAGGGAATAAAAATTAGCAAACGTAAAAAAATATTCGTATATGCAGTTTTGTAAATGCATATAATTACGCATCTAGACCTCTAATAACATAGAAGAAAAATACATGGCTTACTCAACTGCATTGAAGTATAATATAAAAATATGAATGATGAATGTGCGTTTTTATGTTGCTGGCTGGCTCAGCTCCTGCAGACCAATGTTGCTCCTATTATTTTTATTCTTGTAAAAGAAGAAAAATGCGATTTGAGTGCAATAATTATATAAAACAGTGCAGCATGTGGATTTTTTATAGGCTAATAAATAATTGAAAATGAACATAAGATGTAAAAAGAGGCAATACAAAAAAGCGCCAAGCTGAAAAGAATTACTTTTTGAAATAATGGCTGAATTGTTTGTCGACGGCTGCTAACTTACTATTTGTAAGAACGACGATAAACAACAGCGCCACCATCGTCATCATCAGCTGCAGCGACAACAACGAAAACAACAAACATCGCATGTCGGTGATGCATAACAATTGAGCACACGTCAACAGTTTGCTCTTTGATTACTTCAGTACAACACGTCATAATCTGGGTGCGATTAGATTGATCCAACATGCTCTCTCTCTCCCTCTGTCTCTCTCTGTCTCTCTCTCTCTCTCTCTCTGTCTCTCTCTCTCTCTCTCTCTCTCTCTCTCTCTCTCTCTCTCTCTCTCTCTCTCTTTCTCCATAATTCTCTGTAATTCTGTGTTACTGTGTGTGTAGGTTTTTATGTTTCTGCATCGCGTACATATCATATATACACTACAAAAACAAAAACACATATTTTATATTATATAATTATTTGTGTATTTGAGTGTGTAGGATCATGTGTTTTTAGCTTCCACTTGATGTTTCTTAGCGTTAATTTTTATTTTCTACCACCACTTTTCAATCATTGTCTTTCTTTTACAACATCAGATTATTATATCGCCTGAATATTATTTCTCTCTGCTGCTTCATAACATTGTTAAGATAAATATTTGTAATGCATGTATTGAGGTATAAATCCCTTCCCAACACTGCAAGTCAGTGCATGCACACATTCAAGTTACTTTAAAAAACGCCATTGCATGTTGACTCATTAGTGCTACAATACAATAGTAATGTACTGTATAAATATATTCTGGAACCTTTATGTTGTAGAAAAAAAACTTCCATTCATTATTTTGTTAAACATGCATGTATGCATGCAGGTGACATTTTAATTGATGTTTTTGTTCTTTTGTCATCTTTCTAACAAGTAGATTGATAATAAAATTTGTTTTTCGTTCCATTTGTTTTTCTATCTCTCTCTCTCCACATTAAGTGCGTTGGCCATTGTTTATTAATTATTTTTGGTTTAGAAATAAATGTAATAAATTGATTTTTATCAAATTATTATCTTGGTATTGTATGTTGTCTTTTTGGCATGTTTTGGTTTTGCTTCTTTATCAGAAAGAGATTGTTGCTTGTTTTATTATATTTCTGTGTATGGCCAAATGTCAAAATCTCTTCACATGAATTCTGCTAAAATGTTATTCATTGATTTTAGAAGCTTGATTAAATCTTCTCTCATTAAAATTGACCAACAAATGCTGATGTGGTTGCTGGTGATCTGATTAACTGGCGTACATATTTATTATAACGTTAATACTTTCCTATTCATCAGGGTCCACTTTCACCAAGTTTGTACATGTATGGCAAAGATAAATTACCAATCCCTCCCCCTGCTCACATGGGTTTGTTTCAATTTTTGTATAATTCTTCTATAACTTAAAATGAATCAGTCTGAAGAATGGAAGCTTTAAAAATTGACACTGCATGAAAATATGCAAAACCTGTTTAATTATAGTGTTTTTTCTTGATTATACAGCCATGACAAGTCGACTGGTTACATGTCTTTATAACCAAACACTTTAGTGCCGTTATGGCTCAAAACATCCACAACACATTTGACAGAAAGTTTTTGAACTAGGTCATCTCGCAATAACAATAGCAATAACAACGATAACAGTGACAGCATTAGACATGGCACTTTTACTGAGCTAACTTGCCAACTAGCTTGAGAAAGTGCTATATATATATATATATATATATATATATATATATATATATATATATATTATCATTATTATCATTAAAATTTATGAAGCGCTTATTAAAAATAATAGTGTTAATTTTTCAAAAGCGCTATCCTATAATTAACAGAAATAGCTGAAAAAGTAGATAAAATAAACCACAAACAAATCAGTTCACAGTTATTGGTTAAATAAATGAGTCTTCAAATTCTTCCTGAAGTTTTAAATTCCTGAATTGCACACCCTGAACGACCGTGGCAAACCATTCCATACAACCGCCCCCAACACTGCAATATTTCTTGCTCCTATCTGCAAACGAAAAACAGGCACAACCATCAAATTATCATCATCAGATCTTAGACTTGTGCCAATACGCAAATTTCATCTCTTCTTATTGAACTTGCATGTCAAATATTCTGGCGTAAATCCATTTAAAACCTTGTACATTACCATACAGATTTTATATATTATCCTTTTATTGACAGTTAGCCAATGTAGGTTCCTCAAATTGGCGTAACGCGATCAAATTTAGCACCACCTGCAACAATTTTAGCAGCTCTATTCTGGATGGACTGAAGCATCACAATCGATCTGTTCGGTAAACCATAAAACTAGCTATTGCAATAGTCCAAACGTGCATTAATGACTGTAATGTTGATTTGTTCAATGATTTTTTAACTCGATTCAATCTTTGCAGTCGGAATGAACATGTCTTCACAATTTTTTTTATATGATCATTCATAGTTTGGTGTCAACAATACACCCCAAATTTGTAGCCCTATGGCAAAACTGAACATTTTCATTTTGTATTGTAACTGAATTAATACCAACCCTTGATAACTGCTGCCAGGTGCCTATAGGAAGAAACTGGGACTTGCACTGATTTAACTTCAGATAATTACACAACATCCAAACATCCAATTTATTCAAACATTCGGTAAGCTTGTTAATTTCAAAATGGAAGGTTTACTACTTAAAATTATCTGAATGTCATCTGCAAAAGCATGGTATTTAAAAACAAATGACTCGATAACTCCATAAAGATCAGCTGTATATAATAAGAACAAAATAGGTCCAAGCACAGAACCCTGTGGTACACCGGAGGAGACCAGTTTTATATTTGATAAATTATTTTTATAAGAGACTTGTTCTGTTCTTCCAGAAAGATAAGACTTAAACCAATCAATCACCGTGCCCGAAATCCCAAAATCGTTGTTCATTCTCTCCAACAGAATACCATGATCTACACAATCAAATGCCGCAGACATATTCAAAAACGTCAACAGAGAAACATTTTGCTCATCAATAGCAGCATATATTTCTGATAAAACATATAACAAAGCAGTTTCTGCAGAATGGTAACGTCTATATTCAGACTGGTAGAGAGGAATCAATTAATATTTATCTAAGAGTTTTAACAAACTTTTTGCAACGACGCGTTCGATGACTTTCGACACAAAACACAAGTTTGAAACTGGTCGGTAATTCCTTAGATCACTCCTATCTGCATTGTTTTTTTTCAAAATTGGGAGAACAATTGCATGCTTACAATGAGCAGGAAACGCACTAGTTGTCAAGCTTAAATTGACAAAACTTGTCAAAAAAGTAATAAATAAATCTAAATACTTCTTAAGAACATAAGTTGGAATCAAATCCAATAGACACGTCTTTGATGGTAAATTAAATATAATCTTTTTTAATTCCGTTTCAGTTACAGGTGGAAAAAATGAAAACAATTCATCACTGTTTAATTTACTTTCATCAAAAGCTGGTCGATTTGCAACGTTCATAGCTTGTCTAACTCTATCAATTTTCTCTTGAAAAAAATTTAAAAATTGATGAGCAAAATGTTTCTCTGTTGACGTTTTTGAATATGTCTGGCGCTTCTTGAATTGAAATCGAATTGCATAATACTCTGTTGACAATGCTCCATAGATTTTTAGGACTATTTTTATTATCATTGATTAATTTTTTCCAATAAGAATTTCGCTTTTTTGAAAAAAGCTTAGTTTTATGCTTCAAAGCTGTGACCCAATCACCACGACGCTCAGGCAGCAAACAGTTTCTATATTTTCTTTCTTTTCTTCGACAATCTGCTCTTGCAATGTAACATTCCTTATCAAACCAAGGACAGATTAGATCGCACCTAATTTTAACATAACGAAGTGGTGCGATTATATTAACTATCTTCGTCAATTCATCATTAAAAATATTAAATTCACAATCAATGTTGTCGCTTTGACACGGTTTAGATAAAGGAGATTTTTCCACAAGCGTTGCTAAGTCCTCACCATTCATATACTTCCAAGATCTGACTAATTTTATCTTTGTCTTGTTACATAATTGTTTTATTGGTATTTGAACCAAAACCAAACCATGATCAGAGTAGACACCACTTGGTAAAACTCTACAATCTGTAGCCTGGAAATCACTAGAACTGGCAATTAAATCGAGTATACCGCCAAGAACATGCGTCGGTTTATTTACGTGATTTTTTAATTGAAACATTTCAAAAACTTCGAGTAAACGAATGGTATTCTGATCATTAGCTCTTTCAAGATGAACATTAAAATCACCCGCTAGCAAAACATTTGAACTTAGAACAGAAATATTTTCTAATACATTTACAAGTTCTTCAAAAAACAAAGCACTAACCAATGCCGAGCCAGGTTTGTATACCGCCAACAAAACAAAATCTGTTTTATTTATTATGAATCTAAGAGCAATAGCTTCAAACATAGTCAGTAGTGGTAAACTAACTTCTAAGATCTATAAAATACAATCAAACCACCATGATGAGGATCGTGGGGTCTCAAATAATCCACAAAATTAAAGCCAGATGGCATTGACAATTTAACTGAAATATTATCTGACACCCCATGCCAAGTTTCAACCAACACAAAAATATCCAGCCCATCCAAAATCAATTCATGAACAATATCAAATTTTGAAACAATTGATCTGATATTTAACAAACCAACATTTATTAAATTTACTTTATCTCCGGATGAAACGTTACAATCCTCCACCTTCCCACTGGCCCCACTACTCTGTATAAAAAACCCGACTTATCAGCTGCTTCATCCACTTTTGCCTTGTTAACCAGAGCCCTGTGCTCCTTCCTTTGGTCAATAGTCAAATCATGGCTAAGACCAATATATATGTATATGTATATGTGGAAGTGAAGCTTAGTATCTTCAATTGGAAACATGCTATTTACGTTTTATTTTGCTTATTGTATTATGCTTATCTGCCATACTGCCATAATATCATACCCAACTAATTATTTACTGCTTAAGGTTTTAGTTGAAATAATTCAAGTTTGAAAAGATTTCTTGGTTGCCACATCAACCAACGTCAACGCGTGATGATTATGATGCACATTTTATCACTTCTAAAATTGTATTTGATGAGTTATATTATATAAGATGAAATGAACAAATGATTGACAGGTCATCCTCCACGCCTACCATTTTGTGGTTTGCCCCCGGCCGGCCCACCCGGCCTCTTTCCATTCTATCCACCAGATTTCTCGCACTGGTTAGCAGAAATTGGTTTTTGGTAATTTTGTTCATTCTTTTGTTAATGCTCTGAGATTGAAGGAATTAGTATAGTTTGAAAGTGGTGTATATGTGAAACTTGTAAAACAGCATTTAATTTTTCGTTACGGCTAAATTTTTCAAATTTGAAAGTTAAATTTAGTTATTTTATTTGACCAGCAAGTTATAATTGTAGGATCATTTTATGCGAATGATACACAGATTATGTTCGTTATGGAAAAGGATATCTAATATAATGTAACAACTAATTTTCAGGGGTTCCCTTTCAAAATTTCCACCGCTGTCACCGTCAATGATACCCGGTGGTCCTTTGTTGCCAGGTTCTTCATTTGTGCCAATACCTGGCCTTATGCCTCTCTCCCCTAGCACGAGTCGGCCAAGAAGTTCCGATTCAAAGCACAAAAGTGATTCTAGTCCAAGTGTAAACCATGCACGACATTCCTCGTCATCATTCATGAGAGAAGATAACAGTCCTTTCAGGAATCAGATGTTTTTCACTCCAACTCGATCTCAGAATGGCCTTCTAACAACAGATTCCCAGTTTTATCCCGGTGGTTACTTTCCGTGTGGTTTCAATGGGGTTGTGGAAAAGAACCAACGTGCTACTCCAAAGAAACCGATCATCAAGAAACCTTTGAATGCATTCATGCTATTCATGAAGGAGATGCGACAGTCAGTCATCGAAGAGTGCACACTTAAAGAGTCGGCAGCAATCAATCAAATACTAGGCAGGAAGGTTTGTTTTTCATTATGCATGACTTTCTATGCATGCATTCTATTTATTTTGTATCACTTGAATGTATTTGAATGTAAACGTTTGCTAGTGTGGTCGTTATTTTAAGTTGATTTCATTGCTAATCTTTAAAGAGCAATGAACACCTTTGTTTTAATTGCACTTTGTTAGTGGCATGCACTTGATCGGTCAGAACAAGCAAAATATTATGAGATGGCCAAAAAAGAGAAGGAGCTTCATGCCCAGAAATATCCTGGTTGGTCAGCCAGAGACAACTATGCAATGAGTTCTAAAAAGAAGAAAAGGAGGCTTGAAAATCAGGATTCAACTGCTTCTTCAGGTGGTTTGTTAGTGTGTGTGTGCGTGTGTGCGCGCGTGTGTGTGCGCGCGCGTGTGTTTGTGAGAGTCAACTGGATGCGTGCAAATGTTTTCTGAATGATTTGTTGAGACAGTCTGTGAATTTGCATTTTAAAATGTCTCAGTTTGATGAACAAATTATTCCATCACCTGCTCAGAAATATAATTTTGATTCGTGTATCTTATTTTTCCATTCCAGATTCTGATTCTTCAAGACCCATCAAAAAAAGTGATTCAAAGTCATTCAGCAGCAGGTAATATAATGCTGGTAATGTTAATATTTTTATTGACTGCATGGTCTGTCATTAACTCTAAATAAAACCTCTAGCTTTCACTCATGGGATGATTGATACAATTAGGCAAACTCAAATTTAAATAGAAGTTTAAGTTTTAAAGGCTGCTTCGTACAATTGTTATTTTCATTTATAAATCTTGCAAAATCTGCCAAATTTGTTTCACTTTCAACTATTAATATATTTCCTAAATTTTTGTGATATCTTATGGTATAAAAATAAAGTCAATGATTTGCAAGATGTGTAAATAAAGCACGTTTTTCAAAGTTTGTTAAGTCTGTTACAGCTAGGAACAATAGCTACTTTTTTGAATCTCTTCTGTTTATTTGTGGTTAATAACTGGTAAAAATTGTAAATTTGTATTTGGTTCAAAAACTTATTTGATAATTTCTGTTATTTATTGCCAGACCTGTTTTGGGTATATTGAATGATTGTGAGTTTTACCTATTAGTTGAATCGATTACATATGTAAAAAACAGAAGAGCTAACATGCAAAATTCACAATAAAAATATATTAAATTCAGATATTTTTTTTACACTCTATTTTTTAAAATTGTATTCAGTCCTTTCCGTTAAAAGCCAGGTCCGGTGTTACTTGATGAAGGGTGCTTAGGATTTAAAAGACTTATTTTATCGTTGAAATGTTTTAAATTGATAGAATTTTATATATTTTCAGTGCAATGAGAGAATTATCGATGAATGGTGGAGACCACAATCATCATCATCACCCCTTCTCACCGTTGACAAATGATTTCTCAAGAGTCAACAACATGAGCATAACGAGTCTATAGAGTATCTCTATATTTCATCCTGGTCTTCTTCATCTCATTCGCTTTTTACATTCTATTTTATTTTAATTTATTGCACGACGTATGTATATATTTATACCTGTGTATATTTTAGTTTACGTTTTGATCTGAATAACATATGTTTTTATTGTGAATCTTGTAAGTTATTGTTTTTTCTTTTAATTTTGACACATTTTTGTTTTATATATATATATATATATATATATTTATATATATATATATATATATATATATATATATATATATATATATATATATATATGTAGTTGATTCAAAACTCTAATCAGTAAAGTTCTCGATAGTCATCAGTCGGAGTTGTTATACGTATTCCATCAGACGTGTTTCATGCACTTTTGTTAGAATCTATAAATTTCAACAATGGCATGGCCAAGATGGTGTTGCCGTTATTCAATTTGTTATCCAAACGTCATATCAACGATCACAGTTTTTGATGCTTACATATTCTTGTGCCTTCTAATCATCTAAGATATACATTTCCATCTTTGTCTATAACAATCCGAATGTATATTTCTAATATTTTTCCAAACATCTGTGACCGGATATTTGTGTATCATCATGTCATTACATTCTTTGCAATATTAAGTTTATTTACAAAGGTATCTTATCGTCTGCGTGTCGGCCGCGTATCCATGTATTCCTTTTATTTAGTGTAATATAATTAGTCACTTGATATATCTATCATTCACTAGTCTATATAACGATATCAAAACCTTTACTGGGGGTATGCTCTATACATATATTGTTCTATGTGTATAATATATATATATATATATATATATATATATATATATATATATACACACACATACATATATTTTTACAATATTCTATAAATTCTACCGAATGTTTGGCGTTAATATGTTTGTAGTGTAATTCTACCAAACATTCGGTAGAATTTATAGAATATTGTAAACGAACTACAAACATATTAACGCCAAACATTCGGTAGAATTTATAGAATATTGTAAACGAACTACAAACATATTAACGCCAAACGTTCGGTAGAACTTATAGAATATTGTAAAAATTATGGTCTATTACCAACACATACATATATATGTATATATATACATACACATATATATATATGTGTATTTATTTACATATAAATAATTTATAAAAAATATTTTAAATTTCTCTAATGTACAATTTCTAGTCTAGATCTATGATGATAATTTATCGTTTATATTTTGTCTTGTGTATTTTTCAATCACAATTCTAGGAGATGATATTATTTTCTTAACGTTAATTTACTATTATATATTCCTTAAAACTTCTAGTGAAGCCGTTGGTTGTAAATAATAAAATTTAATCAATCAATTTCTCTTTTGATTGATAATTTAATCTCAGCCTAGTTATAAGTAGCACATTTTGCATTTTTATATATAACATTTATCTGGTAAAGTAAAGCCAATTTTTTAAAAATGAATCTGTATTGTTAAATTTATGAACCAACATTTTTACTTTGCATCATTTGATATTAATAATGAAAATAAAATTTAAAGACATTTTTTATATAGTTTATTTTAAATTTTTTTTACATTTACAAAATCTCAAATTTCCTAAAAAAAAAAAATCAAACATTGTTTAATGATTCTACTTGTTTCCAGTCCATACAAGAAAAGAGTTATGAGTGACAGCGAATTAAAAATGGTCCCACGCATATTTGCAAGTTTTATTTTATTTGAAACCTTTTTTATGATCACGGGATCGTATTTAGGCGTATTTAAAAGTTTTACGTTCTAATTTGTAGAATTTTTTGAATGAGTTTTTGCCGAGTTATTTTATATTCGAAACTTTTTTTCAATGTTTTGAAACGATTCTTACAAACTTATCAAAAAAAGGTGCATTCTCTCACACCTCGTGGCGGAAGAGTTATTTGCATGTAGTAAACTTAAGTTACTACATCAGCCTCTCGACCCGACATAACCTATGCCGATGTAACGACCTAACTAAAGCTCAGTATGTAGGTAACTAATTTATTGCTTGTTGCGTGAAATCTTTCATATTTCGCCTAATTTTTGATTCAAATTTCGATCACACACAAAAAATTGAAATTTGTTAATTATTTTTAAACTGATTTTACTACAACAATACAGTTTAAGAAAATAACAGCTCAAGTAATATTTATTATAAAGCTACAAAACCTGTTTGTACATAAAGCATAGATAGTAATATTGTTGATTTTCAAAACCAGTTTCGATAGGGCTACAAGCTAAAACGTTCTGATTTTTCGTGCTAAACGATCGGCAAGCGAGGATACATTAAATTTTCACAGCATGTATAATGTATGCACATACAGCTTTCTAAATAAAAAATGCGAAGGACCACTCTTTCTGATCGATGTACTTACAGGTTTAAAGACTTGTTATAAGAGTTTACACAAATATTCGTATCGCACAACAGAAATTACAAATCATGGGTTCAAATGAAATAAAAATAATTTAAACACTCAAACATCAACTAAATTAGGAAGAATTTTAGAAATTTTCATTCTACTGTTCAAACTTTTAAACGAATCTAAACGAATGGAAGATGTAACAAGGGCAAAAAATGCGAGCATAATTAATTTTCCCACTTTGAAGATAAATTATGGTAACAAACAAAATAAATTCATTGGGACAAAATATTCATTCCTATTAAATAATAGCACCAATGCTGTATCGTGTTCTTCTAATGCAGCCTAAAATAAAAGAAAATTTCTAAAAATATAATTTAATTATATACACCTTAAAATTTATAAATAGTAATACGATCAAAAGATTAAAAAAATTATTTGTTATTTTCTTTCTCTCTCAAGAGATCGAAGCCATTTCTCGGTCTATCCAGAGAATTCATGTTGTTGCTGGTGAGCGGAGTTGTTAACATTCCACTGTTGGACCTCACTCTGCGGTCAAAGGAATTCCCCGCGTAACCATTCTTTGGAAAAGATTTCAAGTATGCGTCACGTTTTTTTAATAAATACTTTCGCTGTCTGTGTCTTTTTCTGACGAAGTAAACAAACAAGATGAGCACTAGAACTAATAATACCAGGATTCCTATGGAGCCTGCGACTATGACAGCCACTTTGTTGTCTCTGATGTTCAAATCAATTTTTCGTATATCATCGGACTCAACGGTAGATGTATGGGTACTCGTCTTTCTGTGCTTGTTCGTTATTTTGTCACTCTCGTCTACCGACTTTGCGTCTGGATATTCATGGAGAGGGTGTAGGGTTGTTGTAGATTTTTGATGGTGTCTGTGCTTGAAGAGATGCGATGTTGTTGTCGATCTCTGACCATCGTGTGGAAGTTTAGATGTTCTTTTTACAGTGGATGTAGTTGTAGTCGTAGTTCTAAAAATAATAATAAATGGCGTAGTAGTTGTAGATGTTGTAGTTGCTGTTGTGGTGGTAGTGATAGTAGTAGTAGTAGCGGTGGTGGTGGTGGTAGTGGTGGTACTAGTAGTTGTGCTCTTAGTTGTGGTTGTTGTAGTGGTTGTTGTTGTAGAGATCGTGATTGTAGTTGATTTTGTCGTAGTTGATGTAGAAGCAGTTGTAGACGTAGTAATTATTTCCTCCATAAAAATAACCGTTTTATCAAATGTGTTTCGATAATCGGATTCTACTACTCTAGGTGTTGTTATTGTAGTAGTTGTTTTTGTGGTTGTTGATGTAGTTGTCGTTGTAGACGTTTTTGTGGTTGGAACAGTAGGAATATAAACAACAAGATGAAACGCTTTTTCAACTCTTCCTCTTAAATTTTCAGCAACACAAGTGTAATGCCCTTCATTCATTTCGGTTACACTATCTAAATTATACACAAGATGACTTCTTCCATCGTTTAACTGATTATCCTCAGTTCTTGAAAGCTGCATATCATTGAGATATAATGTGAGAGTTGGATTTGGGTCTCCCGAAGCATCGCATGATATTTCCAAAGAACTCTGACCTGATGTTACGTAAGTGTCGTTGTTGAAATGAACATCACTAGGAGACTGGCAAACAAGAGGCGAATCCAATAGCAGCATGGTCGATGGAGTTTTGCAATCGATATTTTCAAAGAGATGCCTTTTGTCGTAGTTGTACAAATTTTCGCAAAATTCACTAATCCAAGACATTTCACAGTTGCAATGAAGAGGATTTTCTGAAATGTCAAATTTAACAAGAACTCCTGGATTGAAATTTGGAATTTTTCGTATCCTATTATTACTTAAATTTATTTCCTCAATGAGAGTAAAATCAAAAACTCCCATTGGCAGTTTGTTGAAGTTGCAATGACTAAGATTCATAACGATCAGACTTGGCATTTCTTTAACCAGGTGTTGATCAAGTTCTGTTAAAAATGAATTGTGACTGAGGTCTAAATATTTCAAAGATTCAGTTTTCAACGGTGTGTGAAAAGAAAAATTTGTAAATTTATTATAACTCAAGTCTAATAATTCTAAGGTTGGCATTCCGTTACTTTTGAAAACAGTGGCAACTGTGGTGTTACGTAAATAGAGTTGTTTCCATATTGGAGCATCAGGCATTGAAAACGTTTCATAGTTTATTGAATTGTCACTCAAGTCAATGAAGTTTGCTTGAACGTATTTCATGAAAGTAACATCATTCATGCTTGATTGTCTCAAATGAAGACTTCTTAAGTATAAATTTTCAAAAAAGTTATTCTCAAATTTTAAAATTTCTTTATTTTCTTCAATATACAAATCCATTGTTGGTTCGACTTGGTTTTTTGCAAAAAAATGCATTAGAAAGGCTTTTTTAAGCGTTTTAAATCTGTTTTTGCTTAAAACTAATTTTCCAATTTTTTCGAACATACTTAAACTTTCTTGTTTCATATCGATCAAATTATTATGCGACAAATCTAATTCAAGGAGATATGGTTTTGCAAATTTTTCCTTCAACTGAATGTCCAGTGTAATCTCGTTGTAACTCAAGTTAAGATATTTCAGTTTGGGCATACCCATTAACGGGGAAATGTTGACTAGTTTGTTATGTGATAAATCTATGTTTTTGACTTCCACAAATATTAGTAAGGACTTTTGATCGATATATTCCATATTGTTGTTTGAAAAGTTCACAGTTTGAATTTTAGAAAATCTCTTGAAAGTCTTGACTTGCAGCCGATTAATTTGATTGCCGCTCAAATCTAAATGCTGAGTTTCAGGGTCGATGTCATGTGGAATGTTGTATAGAGATGAGAAACTGCAGTCTGTGCTAATATCTGTACACCTGCATTTTGAAGGACACACCAACGAAAGAGGCTGGTTATCTGACAGCTTGATCAACAGTAGAAGAATGATCAGCTGTTTGATGTAAGTGACGTCATCGTAGGTTCGATTGAGCAGCATTTTTTATTGGTGACATTAGTAACTTCTGAACTAAAAAATTTGATGATGCCTTCGATTGTTCATTCCAATGTATTCGTTTTTGGCACTTACAGCCAGTCAAGCTTAGACGTGTAGGTTTCTTGGTTCTTCAAAATGTGCCTAAAATAAATTGAAAGGTTAAAGTTTATAATTAAAAAACAACGCATTTTAATATTATGCCATGCAGAGTTGATTTTAATCGTTTTCGAAAATTAAATTTTTCAACCCACGGTAACAAAAAAACTAAAAAACACAAATGCTTAATCGTATAAATCATATAAAAGTGATTTTTGGTAAATGTTAACTAATCGTTACACAAAAAATTAAATATCTAATTTAGACGCATCAGCTTGAACAACAGCAGTAGGACGTGAACACTGCAAACAACGAAAATACACGAACCAAAGCAAACACAACAACGCAAACAATAACATACAAAAACACAATAACAAAAACATCAACCCACAAACACATAAACATAACAACACACAAACACAACAACACAAAAAAACACAAGCACAGACATGCAAACAACAGCAACGCATGAAGATAGAAACACAAAAGAGTTGTCATTGAAAGAGAGCAAGGAGACAAACACACACGTCTGAATCACAATTTTATGAACACGTCTGCGCATGACTAAAATACTTATTACGCGACAAAATTGCTTCCCGAGCCGCAAAAATAGAAAACTAATATCGAGCGAGTTGTGTGGGTAATTGGACAAATGATCGTATATGTAGAGTACCTACCAACGATATAAACAACACAACGACGCAGAGTCGATACAAATGTGCAAGTCTGATGAGATGGTGTGAGGATGAAATGATGAGATGATGAAATAGATGTAGAGATAGAAATAGATGATGTAGAGAGGAGGAAAATTATGTTGCGCGCAGGTCATGTGAAGAAAAAAAGTTCAGCAGTTGCAATGTCGCAAACAATTTTGATTCGTCACCCGCCAAACAGACATACAAAATCAGAATGATAAAATAATTGAAACATCAAGTAAAATTGAGCCAAAAAACTACAAAATTGTATTCGGAATGAACATAAACATTTAACATGAATGAACATTCACATTTAAACTTTATCGGCGATACTTTGAAACTCCGATAAGCTATCTTATACTTATACGATGTATCTTAAAAAGTTTTCAAATGTAATTATATTAGTCATACGTCATTACTATGATCATCATCGTCGTCATCATCATCACTGTCATCGTCATCATCATTAATATATCATCATCATCATCATCATCATCATCATCATCATCATCATCATCATCATCATCATCATCGCCTTCATCATCTTCATCATCACACCTGAAGCCACAATTACAGGTAAGTGAAATAAATTATTTTAACAAGCCACTTAACAGCGGATGAATGTTATACTGTATAGTGCGTGATTGCCATTTTTGAAGTAATTATACAAATTATAATGAGTAATAAAATGATAGTAGTAGTTGTAGAAGCAGTTGTAGTAATAGTTTTGGTAATAAAGTAACGGTTTCAGTAGTGACGGTAGTAGCACCAATAGTAGCGTAGTAGTAGTGAGAATAATAATAATACTAATACTAATAATAACAATAATAATAATAACAATATCATTACATTTTTTTAGTGGTTATATCATATCTTTATCAACCTCCTCATCATCATCTTCATCGTCATCATTCTTCATTATATGCACTGCATACACACACACACACACACACACACACACACACACACACACACACACACACACACACACACACACACACACACACACACACACACACACAAGTGCCCACAAATAGAAAAGTCAAACCAATATAACAAATAAAATATGCATTATTAACAACCACAGTCTATTGCATCAGTTGGCTTCGAGTGGGGTAGCTGGTCGAAACGACGAGAACACCTCCAAAAGGAAATTCAACAAACCCACATTAACATTTTCGACCAATCCGACAAACAGTTGCAACACTAATCCTTATAGGTTGGGTTTTTTCGCTGAAATAGTTTACAACAAACAGCCAGACCTGCTGCGTCCTCTCTTGTTAATAGCTGGTTCTGTCAGTAACTACGAATTAAAATTAGACATGAACATCGGCAGCGTCTGTACTTTTTGTTATATCCACCCAGATGATGTTCCACATCTCTTCTATTGCATCAACGACCCTACTCATTTCAACGCAATGAACTTCTGACAAAATTCTGTAGAGGTTGGAACAGCTTGGTTACAGCTTCGGTTGAACCAATAAGCTGGTGCTAGACATAGGGCAGTACCAACAACTTTGCTTTAGTTCATATATATCAGTTCATGGAATCAAGTGTGCTAAGTTTAATGTTTGCACGTGTAAGTTGTACTTTTTGAAATTATTTCATGCAAAAACAATATTGATCTGAAAAATATAAGCGGTATATCATATTAATAAATTTTATGAGTCTATGTATAAAAAAATGGTATTAAAACTTCAAGTCTTGCACTACGAGGCAACAGCTTTCATAAATATTTTATTACCACTGATTCATTACTCAGATATTTACTACATTTAAGTTTTTATAACTTTCTAAAAAAAATTAATTTGACTTGAACTTTGGTTTGAATAGCCGAAAGTTAGCAGAGTATAATTTGATGCTATGAAAGCCTTCTTGTGAATTTTTAACCACTCATTTCATGTTATAAAAATGAAGCTTTTCAAGCTAGAATGATTAAATGAATAATCTTTTATACACTAGAACTTAAAATTTTCCATTTAACCCTCATCTAGATTTGCGAAAGTTTTTTGACTTAAAAAAAATTAGACTGAAACTTTAGAACACAAACGTAGGCATACACTTTTTATCGAGTTTAGTTTAAAAAAAATCGTTTAGCGAAGTGATGATTTGTTGAATAATTTTGTGTGTTACATTTAAATGGAAAGATAATAAGTCCGAGTTAATGGGTTAGTGGAAAGGAATCGATCATTTGAGGGAATGTTTGGGCTTATCTCAACTTCTAAAACTATGAAAAACATTAGCTAGGTTGATTGATTGATTGATTGATAAATTGATTGATTGATAGATAGATTGATTGATTGATTGATTGATTGATTGATTGATTGATTGATTGATTAATTGATTGATTGATAGATTGATTGATTGATTGATTGATCGATTGATTGATTGATTGATTGATAAAACTTTACAATAGGACTGAAGTGTTGATGTTTTTTTATTCATTAAACAACCATTAAAAGTCGTTAATTCTAAACATTTTCTTAATTTATGGTTCACCCATTAGTCGTTTTTACACAAAACTTATCATCCTAATTAGAATTGTCTCAAACATTCACTAAATTTAATCACTTGAAAAAAAGTTTGAAAATATATTAATTGTTTTAAACAATGTTACAAAGCAATTCTTGTATACATGATGTTGCTAACAATATTACGAAAAAGGTTTATGATTACAACAAGCGTATAACTAGGAATGAATATTTGATCCAGTGAATGGAAGAAATATGCGAGGAAAGACTATCGAGTTATTACGACAATGTGCAACTATTCCAAGACAGTGCAAGAAAGTACATCATTACCCATCTCCACACGTACGTTTTTTCACACGTACATGCAACCACATCCACTCCATCCGTATCCACTCCATCCACACCCTCATCAACATCCATGGAATCAGAAACAGCAGAGACAAAAATATTCAAACGTACGCTTTTGCGGAGAATTACAAAATTTGTGCGCAGAAAAACCAACCGTAGTAAGGTAAACAAGGCATTGAATCAAACTGCTAATATGTTGCTGACAGCGAGGTGGAAAAAATATTTATGAAGAGGAGTAAATGGAGAATGTGGAAACAATAAAAAAACCAGCAAGGCAGGGATAATGAATGATGAAACATTTCCATGCCATCTTGTGCTGGGTACAAAATGGAAATGTTGAATTGGAAAAGATTAATTTTGTTTAAAAACTATTTTTTGCTGTACAACGCATCCAAATGTGTATCTACTGAGAATCTTATAGGCAAAAACTAAATAAATGTCTATATAACAAATGAATTGTGCTCGTTTTTTGGAATTTGTGGTAGCGATTGATCAATGATACCAGATTTCTACCAGTTTGACTCAGTTCCAGGACATTACTAGTTCTATTTCATAAGACTTAACTGCGATCATTCTTAATGTTGATGGTCATCTTTTCGTCACAATCACCATCACCATGATTATCATCAACGCTCTCTTCCTTCTCATCATCATCACCTCTTTATTGTCATCATCTCAACACAACGTCAACGATAATATTTAGATTGCGCTCACCATATTAACTTCATTATTAACGTGTTACCATTTATCAGTACATGGATTGTTAGTAACGTTATAACTGTCATTGTATGAGCAAATAAGAAAACCATGCATTAAAATTAAAGTGAAACATTTCCGACGAAACTTAGGCGTTTGAATAATAAATTAAAGTTACTATGTAATATTGATGACATGACATTGAAAGTATTTGTTAACGTTCATACCACACAGAACCTTACACAATGCGACAATCTGAAACAATGTTATGGTTTTATTTACTTAACATCATTCATAACAGCATAATTGAATTCACAACATTTCGACAATGATTGATATTTTATATTTTACTTGTTCAAGACCACAATATTCAATATTACCCACACACACACACACACACACACACACACACACACACACACACACACACACACACACAACAAAAACGTTCCATAAATAACAAGCTGGTCTTCTATTTGGGTTGCTGTGTAGCGTTGATCCACCTGAAGTATTGATACATACAAACACGTTGCATGCATACATCTCTAAAAATTTATTTTTGGTAGATTTGCTCACCTTACCACACAAATGGCAAATTACTTGGCGATCAATTAGTTTTTATCTCAATAATTAATTATTTTTCATTTATTTTAATTTTACCACTAGAAAATCTTCTTCTTAACGGCTATCCTGAATTATAAGCCCTCATATTGTTACTTACATTTTTTACTCTGTTACGACTGAGATGAATATAAACCGTTGGTGGTGTTCATCTTAATTTTTTTTGGAAAAATCTCGTTCTTTATTATATATGTATTATGAACAGTAGTGAATTCAAGTGGACCACTTTGGCCCCCCAGTTGACTTTGCCTGGATTTACCACTGACTATAAACAGACAATGTAAATCGAACGGGACTGAACTGGCAATCTGTCTTAATGGATTGTATATAACCTAAACCTAACAGCTACATATCCCATCTTTGATCATCACATTCTCATATCTTATGACTGAAACTCATCAGATGACGTCTTTCGACCAAAAGTGCATGACATCACTAGTGCTATCCCTACGTCATTCATCATTAGCATCAATTTTCACGTGATAGCTTCCGCTTTCTTCATCATCTTAGCCGTCGTGATTAGCATCGCCATCATCGTCATTCATCGTCGTTCTTATTTCATATTCGTTCAATAAAAATTTGTAAGTTGGCCGCTAAATAAATTATTTTGAAAAAATAAACTTTTCCAAAATCAGTTAAACCACGTACAAGGTCGACTTAGTTCGCTTGTGGTTTTCATGATAACCAATGAATATTTTCACAAATCTAACTTATTCTCATTTCACTTCCATTGTCTTCTGTTATAGAAAAAACCTCAAATACTCCCATCACTCTGAAAAATATCTTGGTGATAACGGAGCAGCCCAAAGATGAAACACGAGAATGTGATTCAATTTGTAACGACGTCCTTATTTACGTGTGTTTGGAGGTTCATTGCTTATTTATGAAAATTTATTGCTTTGGAGAATTTCGGTAAAGCTAATCCAACAGTTCAGTAGCCTAAATGAAATCTAATTTCTTCTTCTTACACGTACATCAAGATGCACTGCATAGCTTATTTTTCGTTAACACACTCTTTTTAATTTTATTTGATGTTTGATACTTTTGATTTTTTATTTTTTAGTTGTTACCCAAACCTCCTCCCCTTCAAAACAGTTTTTAAACAAAGCCACCTAGAGCCGTTTAAATCATTTGCTTGCTCTGCAACAGGGCGGTTGCAGTTATGTTTGGTATGGCTCTGTTGCCGTTGTTGTTCCAACAAGATATCGGATGGCTGTATCATAAGTGGGGAAAAACAAATGTGTAATGTTTTTTTTTACTAAAATACAAACAATACACTCATGATGTTTAGTTAGCGTACATACAATACAAACATGATATTTAGTTGACATGCATACAATGCAAACATGATATTTATTTTAGCTACATACATGAATTTATTTATAAATACATACTGACCCTGACACATACATGTGCATAACAAAGTCTACGAATTAAGGATGCATAAAAAGTAGAGTAAGTGCACACAAACACCGTGTGCACATTGGAGCGTACACTTTTATGATGACATTTATGTGGTTTTGTGGTTTTGTATAAAAATTAATTCAAAACAGACTCTGAGGTTTGCACTATCAATAAACTTCAAATTTACTTCGTTTATCTTGTGGTGCAGAATGGAAGTTGCTGTGTTGCATGTTGCGTGTTGCATGTTGCGTGTTGCATGTTGCGTGTTGCATGCTGCGTGTTGAATGATGCTGTGCTGCATGTAGTTACAGCAATGAGAACAAAAGCACACACAATCTGTTTTTTATAAACTTGTACGTAAGCACCAGAGCAAACAAACACGCAAACATACAACATGCGAACATTACAGCGAACACACAAACTTGTAAAAAACACAAGACACACACACCCACTCACATACACACTAAGAGGAAAACATCAGCCACAAAAAAGAAGAACAGGAACAACTGATCTTAAAAGAGTTGAACATAACTTGACCTCACTTTGTTACAATTGCAAACACACGAACAACAGATGTTGTACGCATAAATAAACTCTTACACAGCGAGCATCATTTGCGCGCACACACACACACACACCACAGCGTGCATGCGTCCATCATTTGCGCGCGCACACACACACACACACACACACACACACACACTCACACACTCACATACATAAACTTACACACCCAGACATTCACGCAAACTTACACGTTTCCACACAAACACTCCACACAAACACACAAACACACAGACGCACATTACGCCAAATACAAGAAAAAGAGATTAATATCGTAATGTTAATTAAACAAATATTGTACAAAATACCGACGCTCAGTGTTTGTTTAGATGTTGATGACAGCCAGCCAGTCAGCCAGAAGGATGATACTATGGTGGTGATGTAGACGATGCTGGCGAAGATGATGATGTTGGTGAAGATGGTGATGTTGGTGAAGATGGTGATGTTGGTGAAGATGGTGATACTATGATGGTGAAAGTGATGAGATAAGTTGACAGAGATGACGTAAACTACCGACCACCACCACCACTTCATTCGTGATTAATGTTGCTCCAATGTTTGTTTGTTTGTATGTGTTTGTTGTATGTTGGGAGTAGCATTTCTGTATAGGATATTTTTGTGGTCTGTTTTGTTGCCAGAGATAGATTTATTTATAACACAATGTTAGGTTGTAGCAGAGTTATTATGTTGTAAGTGGGATTGTGAATACAATAAGTAATAATAATAATTTATTTAGTAACCGGATAAGTTGGCATTTATTTTCAAAATTAATAATAGGTTTTAGTATTATCAATTTAACATCCTTAACAGAAAAATATCTCCAATACAAAACATATACGTATAGAGAACAAAAGTTTGAATATAAACACCGTACCAACAACTAATCTCAAAAACATCATGGATAATCTTTTTAAGATTGCGACGAATTGTCATAAACAATCACTCAAAAACAACTTAACATCGAATAACAGCTGTAATTGTTGGCCAGGCCTACATGCATGGCCCAATCAAAAAAATTGCCAGAATATAAATGATACCTACTTACTTTCTTTTTAAGAGCTTATAGAATATTGCTTGAAAACTTGAATAGAATGATTGGCAAAAAAGGTGCTATGTTATGTTGATGCGTTTTGGTTGCATAGTTTGGATATAACAGATTCAACGACCATTGTTAGGTTATGAAAAGAAAATGTTGGGAAAAGTTGGTGGCTGCAATGAAATAAATGAGCATATTGAGAGGTAGGTGATGCATCAGATCTTGAAGTTCATTTTGAGGTGGTTATCAGTTAAACGGTTTCTCGGTTTCTAGTTAACCGCAAAAATAAAAAATTAATTATTTAAAAATAAAAATGTTAAAATATGAACACAACAAACATTGAACAAACTTTCAACAATCAGCAGCAGGTTGCCACGAAAAAAAATTTTTTACCAGATTTTCAAGAAATGTTCATGATAATTAAATTTAGCATAAAAACGGAACAAATAATTTATTTAAAACGATTCAGAGATAAAGTATTAATTGTGATTAGTTTGATTGAAATGTGTTTACAATTGAATTATTTGGTATTAAATTAACTTTATTTCATATTGCCGCTACTATTAATCATCAAGCTTTAATACGATAGAGCCGCGATCAGCAGACATTTAATCGATACTCATCATACTCATCATTTGTTCACATCACTGATATTTCATAATAAATTATGAAAATAATAATAACAATTAAATAATTAATTTTGTAATATATTATTCTTCCTTTCACTATAATATTAATATAATTATTATTTTTAGAAATTAAGGCATGGCGTCGAGAGGCTTAAATAAAGCAAAGATGATACAAAAATAGGCGAAAATATCGAGGTGCGAATGTACGCGCGGACGAACAGTGGCCAATCTGTTGCAGGTATTATTAATAGCAACAATATGCAGTTATGTTGTAAATAGTAAAAACTAATTATAAACAATTACAATTAATTATAAGAATATGGTTATAATCATATTACGTTATAATAATATGCTTGTATGGTCATCAAAATGTGAAACCTAAAAAGTACAGGTTATGTTATGAGTGTTGAAATGCTGTTGTTTCGTGCTATGAATGAGCCGTTGATTTGTGGTTAAGCTGTTGTGCAGTTGTCTGCTATGTGTTGTGCATGTAAGTGTTGTGTTAACATACAAAGTATGTTTCTATGTGTGTGTATGAGTATGAGTGGGTATGTATGTTTTTATGATTGTGTGTATTTGTGTGTGTATGCCAGTCTAGATATCTGTGTATGTGAGCATATATTTATGTTGTATTGTATGTATGTGTTACATCCTAAGCACATGCACATACGTGTGTTAGTTGCAAGTGTGTGTGTGTTTTGTTTGTATATATGTTTTGTTGATTGTATGTTTTGTTGCTTGTATGTTTTGTTGTTTGTATGTTTTCTTGT